>NW_007733075.1:42587-44977 GCF_000696425.1 Galeopterus variegatus | reverse complement strand
TCTTCTCAGACTCACGCAGAGACAATGTTTAGCCACATATCTGGTCACTCCGTGATCTGCTCAATTCGACAGAATAAAATTAACCATCACATGCTCTGAAAGTACCGTGGAGAGTAAAACATCATGAGGATGGTGAGAAAACGCTTTATGTGACTGTCACCTCCGATTCCTAGCTGTCCACTTCCAACCACTCATGCTGCTCTGATGGGAGTAGAGGTGGCTTCTCACAAGGATTCTCGGGTGTTTAGTTCCCTTGAAGCCGTAGAACAAGTGACTAGAGGATAAGCCTGGGACTATTCCATCAACTGCCTTATAGTGTATCATTCTCCAAACATTTTGTCCTTGCCTATCCCGGACGTCCACTTCCAGAATGCCCCCAAGCTCCTGCTAAAATAAAAACAAAGTATGAAAGTGACTTTAATATCTCTGAGGACACGATAGCCAAAACCCTGACTGTGATTAGATGCGTCACTAGGCCTGGCCCTAAACTAAAACTGCCCATAGGATAAAACCGTTCACTTTCTCTCCTCTCTCCTCCCTAGGACATTGGAATGACCATTGCCATCCCAATGAGACTAATTTTTTTACACATTTATTATTAATTGACACATAATAATTATACATCTTCATGGGGTACATTGTGATGTTGCAATACATGCATACAATGTATAATAATCAAGTTAGGGTAATCACCATATTCATCACAACAGATTTATCATTTCTTTGGGGTAAGAACATTCAAGACCTTCTCTCCTTGCTATTTTGAAATATACAACATATTGTTGTTAACTGTAGTCACCGCACTGTGTAATGAAACACTCGAACTGACTCCTCCTATCTATGACTTTCTTCCTGTTGACCACCCACTCCCCAGACTCTGGTAACCACTATTCTACTCTCTCCTTCTATGAGGTCAACTTTTTTAGGTGCCACATGTGAGTGAGAACATGTGGTATCTCTTTTTCTGTGCCTGGCTTATTTCACTTAACATTAATGATCTTATTTCCATCCATACTGCTGCAAATGACAGAACTGCCTTCTTTTTTATAGCTGAATAATACTGCACGTGTAAACATTTTTTAATCCATTCATCTGTTGATGAATGCTTAGGTTGGTTCTATATCTTGGCTATTGTGAACGGTGCTGCAATAAACATGGGTGTGCAGGTATCTCTTCAACATAGAGTCCATATTGTTTTGAATATATACCCAGTAGTGGGATTGCTGGATCGTATGGGAGTTGTAAATTTTATTTTATGAGAAACCTCTAAAACCTTCCAAAGTGGCTGTACTAATCTACATTTCAACCAACAGTACAAGAATTCCCCTTTTTTTTGATAATAGCCATTCTAACTGGAATGCGATGATGTCTTATTGTGGTTTTGAATTGCGTTGCCCTGATAAGCATTGATGTTGAGCATTTTCATGTACCTGTTGGCCTTTTGTATATCCTCCTTTCAAAAACGTCAATCCAGATCTTTTGCCCATTTTTAATTGGATTATTTGGTTTTTTGCTATTGAGTTGTTTGAGTTCCTTATACTCATATATTCTGGATGTTAATCCCTTGTCAGATGCATAATTTGCAAATATTTTCTCCCATTCTGCACATCAACTCTTCACTCTTTTGAAGGTTTTCTTTGCTGTGCAGAAGCTTTTTACTTTGATGTAATCCCATTTTGCTTTTTTTGCTTGTGCTTTTTCAGTCTTATTCAAAAAATTCTTACACAGGCCAATGTCATGAAGCAATTCCCTGTGTTTTCTTCTGGTGATTTTATAGTTTCAGGTGTTACATTTAAGTCTTTAACCCATTTTGAGGTGATTTTTGTAACCGGTAAGAGACAAGGATTTAGTTTTATTCTTCCACATGTAGCTATCCAGTTTTCCCAGCACCATTTATTAAAGAGACTGTCCTTTCCCTGATGTGTATTCTTGGAGCATTTGCCAAAGATCATTTGGCTGAACGTGCATGGATTTATTTATGGGTTTTCTGTTCTGTTCCACGGGTCCATGTGTCTGTTTTTAATGCTGTTTTGATTACCATAGCTTTGTAGTATATTCTGAAGTCAGGCAATGTGGTGTCTCCAGCTTTATTTGTTTTGATCAAGATTTCTTTGGCTATTCAGGGTCTCCTGTGGTTCCACATGAATTTTAGGATTGTTTGTTCTATTTCTGTGAAAAAAGTCATTGGTATTTTGATAGGAATTGCATCACACCTATAGATTGCTTTGGGTGGCATGAACATTTTAATATCTATTCTTCCAATCCCTGAACATGGAATATCTATCCATTTATTTGTATTCTCTTCAATTTCTTGCATCGATGTTTTGTAGTTTTCCTTGTAGAGGTTTTTTGCCTTCTGAGTTAAATTTATTCCTAGGTATTTTGGGGGG
>NW_007733075.1:29976-41964 GCF_000696425.1 Galeopterus variegatus | reverse complement strand
GTTTTCCTTGTAGAGGTTTTTTGCCTTCTGAGTTAAATTTATTCCTAGGTATTTTGGGGGGTAGCTATTATAAATGGGATGGCTTTCTTCATTTCTTTTTCAGATAGTTTGTTATTGATGTATAGAAACACTATTGTGGGGTTTGTTTGTTTTTTTTTGGTCTTTGGTTTTTGTATGCTAATTTTGTGTCTTGCAACTTTACCGAATCTGTTTGTTGGTTCTAACAGTGCTTTGGTGGTCTTTAGGATTTTCTATATATAAAATCATGTCGTCTGCAAACAGGAACAATTTGGCTTTTTCTTTTCCGATTTGTATGCCCTTTCCTTCTTTCTCTTTCCTAACTGCTCTGGCTAGGACTTCCAGTATTGTGTTGAATAAAAGTGGTGAAATTGGGTATCCTTGTCATGTTCCAGATCTTAGAGGAAAAGCTTTCAACTTTTCCCCATTCAGTACGATGTTAGCTGTGGGTTTGTTATATACAGCCTTTACTGTGTTAATGTACATTCCTTCTATTCCTAATTTTTTGAGAGTTTTTTTCATGAAAAGATGTTGAATTTTATCAAATTCTTTTTCTGCATCCATTTATATAATCATATGGGTTTTGTCCTTCATTCTGTTAATGTCATGTATCAGCTTATTGATGTGCATGTGTTGAATGATCCTTGCATCCCTGGAATGAATCCTATTTGGTTATGGGGTACAATCTTATTGATGTGCTGTTAGATTTGGTTTGCTAGCATTTTGTTGAGGATTTTTAACATCTATGTTCATCAGAGATATTAGCCTATAGTTTTCTTTTTTTATATGTTCTAATCTGATTTTAGTATCAGGTTAACATTGGCCTTATAGAATAAGTTTAGTAGAGCTCCCTCCACTTCAATTTTTTTGAGTAATTTGAGAAAAATTGGCATTAGTTCTTTCTAAAATGTTTGGCAGAATTCAGCAGTGAAGCCTTTAGGTCCTGGGCTTTTCTTTGATGGGAGACATTTTATTACTGATTCAATCTCATCACTAATTTGTCTGTTCAACTTTTCTATTTCTTCATGATTTAATCTTAGTAAGTTGTATATTTCCAGCAGTTTTTTTCTTTTTTTCTACATTTTCCAATTTGTTGTTCATAACAGTCTCTGATGATCCTTTGTATATATTTGCTGTAATTTTTATCCCTAATTTTACTTAATTCAGTCTTCTTTCTTTTTTTCCTTAGTCTAGCTAATGGTTTGTCAATTTTATTTATCTGTCAGAAGACCATCTATTTGTTTTATTGATCTTTTGTGGGTTTTTTAAAACTCTATTTTATTTATTTTTGCTATCATCTTTATTATTTGTTTCCTTCTACTAATTTTTGGTTTGGTTTCTTCTTGTTTTTCTAGATCCTTGAGGTACAATGTTAGGTTGCTTATTTGAGCCCTTTGGTTTCTATTTGCATGCAGTAACATTTTCCATCTCTTCACATTCAGGCCACGTGTGTCCTCACAGGTGAAGTGAGTTCCTGTAAGCAACATATAGTTGGGTCTTTTTTTTTTTTTTTAATCCATTCAGCCTCTCTATGTCTTTTAATTGAGCAATTTAATTCATTTATATTTAAGGTAAATATTGATAGATAAGAGCTTAGTTTTTCCAGTTTTTAATTTTTTTTCATTTGTTTTGTAGATCCTTTCTTTTCTCTTTTTTACACTGTGCCCCTTTGTGTTTAAGAGGTTTTCTCTAGTAGTATGTGTTGATTCCTTCTTTTAGGTTTTAGGGTATCTATTACAGGTTTTTGCTTTGTGGTTACCATGAGGCTTACAAAAAACATCCTGTACTTTTAACAAGTTATTTTAAACTAATAACAACTTAACTTTAATCACAAAACATGAGCAGCAACAACAAACCCACTACACTGTAACTCCATTCCCCCATAACATTTTGAATTTTTGTTGACACATTTTATATTTTTTATATTGCCTATCCCTTAACAAATTAATGTAGATATTATTTTTGACAGTTTTGCCTTTTAATCTTTATACTAAAGAGATGAGTAGTTTATGTACCACAATTGCAGTATTAGGGTAAGTATTGAAGTAAATATAATTTATTTCAACTGTAATTTACTTCAAATATAATTTAATTCAATCTCCTACCTGAGACACAAGGCTACTGCAGAGAAACCTTTGTCTGGATATGAGTGGGTTACCTGCTATTCAGCCATCTTGCTGACCTAAGACTAATAATTTTAATTATGGCATCCCAAGGCCTTACCCAAAGCCACCACATTCTCATCATTTAGCAAAGCCCATTCTGAGCAGCTGAGACTGACACAAAGTTATATTCTCTCCTAGGTCATCCTCCTCCCACCTCTCCAAACAGATGATTGTTAAATAGAGTATGTTTCCTGCCTATCTTTTCCCATTGTGTCCTCTGCTCACCTGTGACACGGCATTTTGGTCACAGCGTCATTGAATGAATCACAATCTGCGAGAGAGTTTCCACTTCACAAATAGTTTTTGGTGTGGGTGGTACCTTACCTTAGTGCATTTGTCAACTGCTTTTTCAGGCTCAGGAATCATGACAACCTTTACTGCATAGAGCCCAAGAAAGTTTAGCCACAAAACCCATTAATATGAAATAAAACTGCTTATATGCTCTGGGCAAATGGGGGAGAGACAGATGTGTGACACTAATAAAGTGATTCACAGACACCTAGGTGTCCTCAGAGGCTCAGGTCCCATAAATACTTGTAATACCATTGCAAGTGTTTAAATTGACAAAATTAGTTTTTCATTGGCCAACCAAAAGGAATGCTCAGAGATAATCTCCAATTTATATTAATTTAGTCTGGATTCGGGAGGAGCCAGGAAAGAATTCCGGGGGAATGTGGGTTTTTCTCACCTCTACACAACTGAATGAATATATTAGTCACTTCAGGATCCTCTCCCACAAGCCCATGAAGCAGGTGCCCTCTTCTCTGGCCTAGTCTTCAGTGCCATCAGGAAAGCCTCCTGGCCATCGGTGCCCACTTCCTACTGCAGGTCTTTACTACAGTGCCTCCTCCAATGGCCACAGAGAATGCATTTAATGGAAGCCACCTCAAAACTAGGCAGCTTGTGATGGATTTGGGGAGTCTGGTGTCCACCTATTGTTGTTATGATTTTATGACTTTTTATTGCCATTGTCATGACTGTCACCTCAGATAATGGATTAGGCAAAACCAGATTTGTTATGGTCACACCAAATGTTGGACCCAAATAATTTTGAGAGTCCTCCAAGGGCGAGTATATCATATTTTAGAGTCGAGATGGGAGTGGGACTTTGGTCAATTTCTCATTCTAGGTACAAGCAAGCTCCAACTGCTGGACTCTGGCTCTCAGATTAATAGTCACAGACCTGGGCTTGATGGCCTTGCCACTTTCTCCAGCTCCCCTCCTCTCCTCCAAACCGTATCACATGGATGCTGTTGGTGTCTGCAGAAGTGTCATGATGTGCTACCCAGATCTCCCATCAGGAATGAAGGGCTCATTTCCCCAGCTGCTCAGTGGGCTGCTGGATGACAGCCCTCAGCTCTCAGCCCTCTGGGGGGATTGTGTTGGCTGAAGGGAGCCCACCCACCCCGGGTAGTCCTCATCCCTGACTGGTCCACATGGGGGTATGAAGATACTGCCCCCTTGCCCCAACTCAGGACAACTCTGAAGGGCCATCACTGCTTCAAATCTCCCTGCGGGTCTGCCAAGGCCCTCCTTGAGACTGCGTGGCAGCCAGCGAGATTTGCCCTCTGCCCACTCCTGCCTCCTCCCCTTTCCCCTACAGGAGTTGATCCCAAAAACAGTTTCTGAAAGACTTCCTGCCTGCTAATCTCCATCCCAGAGTCTTCTCCCTAGAGCCCAGCCTGTGGCAGTGCCCACCCCCTGTCCCCTCTGCCCCTCTGAGTTCCCTTGCAGCTGTGCCGGTGGTCTTGGCCCCAGGACAGCCTCCAGTCTCAAGCCCCCCACTGCTCCAGGCTGCATTCCCTGGGGCTTTCTTGGTGATGCCAGCTGCGCGCCTTACAACCAGGAGGACAAGGACGGGAATTTGTGAGGTGCCCAGTTGGGCTGCCGGCTTGGGTGGGGCATTGTGAGGCATGTTCTATGCAGTTTCTTGAGAGTTTTGAGAGGGACTGGGGCTCAGCTCAGTTCCCCTCAGCAACACACCCTCTGTCGGCTTCTCTCCTCTGTCTCAGGGGTCTACACTCTGCTTGTGTGGCCTGCTGTCACCTCTGAACAAGCCACCAGCACCCATGTTCTTGCCTCATGGTCTGCCTGTGGGTGATCTGAAGGAAACCAAGACATCCTATTTCTCTCCCTTTTTCTTACTGCTGGAAGCTCACCTTCATGGGGGTCAGAGCTGGAAGGGGGCCATGCATCAGGTGAGCAGAGTGTCAGAAAGGACACCAGCTAGGAACGCTGAGGAAACCAGCTGGTTAGCCCCAGCCAAGCCTGGCCAATGTCAGTGCATTTTATGGTGAGATTTGTTCAGAGAAGATAGACCAAAAATGCCACCCTCACTCCTTTTTCTTGCAGGGGACTCCCCAGGAGCTAGGAGGGGTGGGAGCTTCAGGTGCTGAATGACAACAGCAGCCTGTGAGCAGGAACCTGTTCTGCATGCAGTGGGGACACTGCACAGCATCTCAGTCTCTCTAGGTCAGTAGAAACATCCCCATTTTCACAGATTTGGAAGCCCAGGGTCAGAATGATAAGTCACTGCCCACAGTCTCACAGTCAATCAGCTAAGAGTCAGAATTTGAATACGGACCAGATCTCTCCCCAAACCCAAACTCCTAACCAGGAGGTGGGAGGCCCTGGAAATGGTACAGGCCCAGGCCAGCAAATTCTGTGCATTGTGGGACTAGGACATGAAGAGCAGAAGCCAAGAGGTCTCTGTGTGCTGCAGGGACAGGAGTGAGAGCAGATGGGAAAAAAGGGTTAAAGGGGTCCCAAAAGCTGTCGAAGCAGAAAATAGGTTGAGGAGGATAGTGAATGAGAGAAGGGATAAAATAACTACAAGGTCCCCAGCAGCAGCAGCAGCCCTGGAGGAATGTGCTTGGTGCCAGTCTAAGCAAGCGGAAGATGAGCTGTCCCCAGCGGGGCTCTGGGACCAGTATTGTGCCACCTGCTTCCACCTTTCAACCGGTATTTACTGGGAGCTCTTGAGACAAAGAAGTAAACCCCGAAGGCCAGCACCCTGACCCAGAGAGCCCATGTTCCAGTGTGGGGAGACTGACCACAAACACAGTGATGCCACCCACCTCCGAGAGCAGGCGGACCTGGGGAAAGTTAGAGCAGGGCGCGTTGGTAGAGCACAGGGGCAGGGCCGTGTCAGATCAGGCGTGGGGAAGGCGCCTCATGCAGCGAGTGCAGGAACAGAGGCGCAGCCTCAGGGGAGGGGCCGCCAGTGCAAAGGCCACCTGCGAGACTCGGGCAGGCGCAGGGTAAAGCCAGGGAGAGAGCCTAAGAGATCAGCGCCTGGAAGGAAGACATTTTCTTAAACCCAATAACATCCAAGCCTGAGAAAATTTAAAGCCCTCCCCCGAATTTTGCAATTTCTGGGGACCTAACATCCCCCACATCCTGCTACTTCCAGCCCCTTTGTCCCTTTTTGCTGTGTTGGTGTCACCTTTTGACAACCAGGAATCAGCCTATCACAGTTTTCTACAAGAAACTAACCACAACAAGCCACTGGGTTCCACTTATTTATTAAGATTTGGAGGTAGCATGCACTGGAAAGGTCACCGTATCCAGCCCACAGCCCGCTGCCTCTCCTCACACACCCTCCCCCACCCCCACCAGGACAGCTCTACCCCCTCCATTATACACTTCCATGCCCCGCCCTTCTCCAACCCTGGACACTATTTCCACCCCAAGTGGAAGTCTTAGAAGCATGTCTCAACAAAGGCAGATCTTCCTAAAAGAAATTCTAGGACAACTGCTAAGAGAAGAAAATGTTCTCCATCTCGTTTCTCCTGCCTAGGCAGACACGCGGGTAACGGCACTGGAGTTCTGTGGACTTGGCCTTGGGGGCAAGCTCCCGGCCCTCAGGACAGGCTTGCAACAGACCTGCACGGTGGTGTGCGTCTTTCTTCTAAAAGAAAATCAGGTCAGCTATAAACGGAGAGCACACGAGCACCGTGAAGCCCACAGATTTCTGCTGGGTTTCCTCGGTTTCCTAGGGAATGATCTACATATGTTATGGAGGCTTGGCTTGCTTTGCCAACGAATACACACATCACTGGTCACTGAAATGCTGCGCCTGGAAAGGGGTGTGTTTAGTAGGTGTTTTGATTTTATTTTATTTTTCTTGTGTAATCTAGATTTAGCTGTAAGACAAAAGATGGTTTTCAGAAAATAGGGTGTAAATAATGTAAATATTCCTCAGTCTGATATTTTTGCAACAGAATTCACTTCCCTCCCTGTCCACCCTCCTGCCCTCCCACCTGGGAGGTGCAGCCATAGGTACAATAGCTGCTATTTATGGCCCCTCATGTACGCCAAGACACTTTCTCTAATCCTTGTGAAACTGAGGTAGTTAATACTATTTCCATTTTACAGAGGAGGAAACTGAGGCTTGGGGACGTTGTGCAGGGTCAAACACCCAAAAAGGGGAAGGGCCTGAGTCCTGCAGAACTGATTGCTCATTGCCTGTGAAAGAGAAAGTCTTTGGCCTTTCTTGATTCCCAGAAAGGAATGAATTTCTCCATGCTGCGTGGCTCTTGCAAGCACTCCGTGGGACAGCCCCTCACTTGAGCTTGCCCCCTGGCAAAGTCAGGGCAATCAGGTCACCACTGGGTCCTGAACACCTGCCATGTGAAGCTCAGTCCCTGGAAAGAGTATGGGATGTGGGGCAAGCGGTAGGACAGGAGCGTCCAAAAAATAAGAGATTGGGCCCCACCCTCCCAAACCTTGGTGTCCAGTGAACTTTTATACATGTCCTGGTGACTTTATTCAACTGCCAGAACAATCAGGGACAACAAAAACAATTCTCACCCACATAGCTCCTTGCGTCCTCCCCACCCCATCTCTGTAACCCACACTGAGGGCTGCTTGAATGTTCCTCTGTCCCTGTCTTCCCTGTCTTGCTGAGGATCCAGTAAGAGAGTGTGCATGAAAGTCCTCTGTAAACTCTGGATCACTGGAAGGGTGCTGCCAGAGTCTCGTGTGAAGCCCTGGCCGAGGCCAGCCTTGCGCCTGTGTCAGCGTCTGCACTTGTACATAACTGTTACCAGCAGCAGCAGCACAAAACCTCTGCTGAACTCTTTGTGTTGTGCCAATGTCTGTGTTCAGCACTCTCAAATCTAATGCTATCTAATCTTTTAAACAACCCTGTGGTGTAGGATTATCATCTCCATTGTACAGAGGAGCATGTTAGTGATTAGTCCCTAGATAAGATACGTTAGACGAAGGGTATGGCGTGGTCGGGGACACTGCTTTCCAGAATCGTGTATTTGGAATGCTGTGTCACGTTAACTCTTTCTTGGTTAAACTATATCCTTCAATGAGTTGGAAGAAAAAGAGTAAGTAGGGGTGCTCTTTGGGAGGCCATGTGTTTAACAGGGGCCCCTCAACTAAGTCTCCAGACCCTTGAATCACAGAATGGTCCTAAAGCCCCCTAGGCGCCCTCACCATCACGGGCACAGGTTCCAGGACAGGGGCTCTGAAAGGTCAGTCAACTCAGGCTTTGGAGGAAAAGAGAGCCAGGCCATGACTCCTGAGTGTGTCAGACCAGCCTGGGGGCCACCAAGGCGAAAGTATCACACGTCACCCCTGATGTGTCAGACTCTACCAGGTCCCTCCCCAGGGCCTGATCTGCTTATCCGATTTCCATGTTTTCTGTCCTCAGTCCCTTCTGCATCCCCCACACATCTTACCACAAACCAATCCAATATTGGAACTTCGTATTAAGAAAAGGCATTAACAATAATAGTGTTCAATTACTGAGCCCAGTATTTTTCTAAGAGATTTACATGTATTTGTTTGTAAATCCCATATGTACCTATGAAGCACTGTTATCCTATCCATTTTACAGATGAGAAACTAGAAAAGACTTTTCTTAAGCTTACCCAGACACTGAAAACAGAGCTGAGGAAGGAATCCAAGCAGTCAAATGCTGCTGTTTTAGACTATTTCAGTTATTTTAAAGATCGTTTTATTCTGGAAAACCCCAAGCATCCAAGAAGCCAATAGCAGAAAATACAGTAATAAGCTAATATGTCTCCAGAAAGTCAAGTCATTGTTCAGCCTAAAATTGATTACAGAGAAAAATAGTGGTGGGTCTTCACCCACAACAAGTACTGCTTTTAAAATAAAAGCAAAAATGAGAATTAGGAATGCAATCAAAAGCCAGAGCCCCAAGCCACAAGGCCAGACGCCCTTCAACAGTGAAATGAGAGCTGCCGTGTATGAGCAGAGTGTCTGCTACGGAAAACTGTGCTGGGTCTTCAGAGCGTCCCCTCCTTGGTTGCTCCCAATGCCCCTGGGGAGAGGAGCTGGCCAGGGGTCTCTTAGCCAGTGAGAAAGCAAACTGGGATCTAAAGGCTTGTCTGTGGGAGGCCAGAGCTTGGGCTCTGAACACCTGGCTATGCATTTCAGAAGTCTGAGATAGAAAGTCGGTTGCAACTGGATAGGGGCCATGCTCAGGGAGCTAGGAGGCAGGCTCTGTCCCAGAGGTGACCGGTTTCTCCAGCAGAACGTAAGTCTTAATGGGGATCACTTGGCGGGCTCTGTAAGGACCAGTGCACATGTATCACCATGCAAGGAAAACCACTCCAGCTGGAGAGCTGACCAACACCAAATAAAGACACTCTTGGCTTGTGTAAAGAGGTAGTTCACTATTGTAATTAAAAGAGATTCTTCGGTGTTGGAAAACCAGAGTGGAAATATAAGTATTATGCTTATAAATCTAATTTTAAATAAAAATGTTCTCTATAACTTGTCTTTGATTCTTATGAGCTAGTTTATTGTCATGTAAAAGAATGGGAGTTGACCATATTCTGAGAAATATTGCCTTAAATATTTTTACTAAAGTCCTTCTCTCTAATGGTTTATTCAGCCACTAAGCATGTATTAGGTAAGTACAACTCAATCGTCAATGCCATAATAAGAAAATATAAGATGAAGTGGGTTTAACACTGTTAAACAAACACCAAAAATAAATATCATATAGAAGCAGCACATGGACTCTCTTAAGCCTCGTGGCTCTGCAGGAGGGAAAGCATTGACAGTCCAGCCTGGGAAGCAACCCCAGTAAGGGCCCTCCAGGGAGCACGGCTGGGGAGTGACTCTCCTGGACCAGAGCTGTTGCTCTTCTGACCAGAGTCTGCAAGAACTGTGACGTCCCCTGAAAGCTGCCCGCACCAACAGTGAGAAGGACACTGTTTGCTTGTTGTGCTTAAACTCATAGATTTACAGAATGAGAACTCTGCCTCTGCAGAAAGTGCACAGACGTGCCAAAAGCAAAAAGGAACACCAAGAGCTGAAGTATTAAAAATGGGGCAGATAATAAAGACTGTGAACTTTGATGCCCACTCAGGGAGGGAAACCAAAGCACATCAGCCTGGATGCCAGGAGTCCCATGTGGAGGGAGGGTCCTGTAGTGAGCAGCCATCAGAGCAGAGTGAAGCGGTGGCCGTGGAGTCCATGAGCATCTCCCCCTGCTCTGACGTGCTGGTGAGGAAGTGGCTGCCCACCCACCCGGGACAAGGGCTGGCTGGTTAGCTCAGTTGGTTAAAGTGTGGTGTTATAACACCACGGTCAAGGGCTTGGGTCCTCGTACCAGCCAGTTGCAAAAAAAAGAAAAAAGAAAAGAAAAAATCACCCGGGATGCACACCAAAATTAATGTTTCTCTTTGCGTGTAGGTTGTTGACTATACCTATGCATGGTAAAGAGAACGTAGCATGTTTTCAGTTTCTGTCAACCAATCCTTCTGCAGTTTTAGAAATCTTCAGTTTAGAAACCTGTTAGGCACCTGTCATTAATCTCACCTGAATGGAGCAGACCCGAGCGACGATTACTGCCATGGTCCTGGGACCCCAAGTGGGCCACTCTCTAGGTAAGCAGCTACTCTTAACTCACAGTGTTTCAGACAAAGGGTGGATTAATGGCAGACACTTGGGGCTCAAGGACTTGGGGGTACAACATGTTAAAATTCACTGATAGGGACCGCTGCATACAAGAGAGGAACAGTGGGCCACGGGCCTGTTCGTCACCCCTGGAGAATTGCTCAGGCTGTGAAAGATGGGCACCTGCACTAGAGGAAACTGGTGGCAGGATAAGGAGATCGGCGCAATGACATTCTGGAGCCAGAAAGGATGGATTCAAACCAAGCTCCGCCACATGGTCCTTGCCCGTCCTGTGCGATTTGCTCGTTTTGTGCTCGAGTCACAGAGTTTTGACCGGAAGCACATTGCTGGGATTTGCTTCACTGCTCCTGTCTCTATTTGGTCGCTTTATCTGAGCTAACGGCCTGTCTCCGTTTTCCTGTGCTTGTGCCAGATGATCGCGTGCGCCTAAGTTCCTATGATTCCTCCTGTATGAGGTCCTTAGCGCAGTCAAATTCACGCTGACAGAAACTAGAACGGCAGCGGGGAGGGAGCTGGGGAGTTACTGTTTAATGGGCAGAGTCTCAGTTTTGTGAGATGTAAAAAGTTCTGGGGGTGGATGGTGGTGACGGCTTCCCAACAATGTGAATGTACTTAATGCCACTGAACTGCAAACTTGGAAATGGTTAAAATGGTAAATTTTGTTATATATATATTATCCCAATTAAAAAAAAAATACAAAAAGAAAACACCTGATCACTCTCACCATATTTATGTACAAGATTCACCGCTGCAAACTTGGAAATGGTTAAAATGGTAAATTTTGTTATATATATATTATCCCAATTAAAAAAAAATACAAAAAGAAAACACCTGATCACTCTCACCATATTTATGTACAAGATTCACCAGAATAGAAGCATTTGTCACAAACCAGGCCCACCTCAACACTGTTCTCTAGGAAGAACTGAGGTGAGGAAATACACTTTTTCGTTTTGTTTTGTTTTGTTTTTTGTTTTGCTTTGCTTTTGCTGTTTNTTTCATCTTTTCTCTCCTCTTCTCTAATGTGCTGTCAATTTAATTGTCCTTAAAAGCGAAAGTCGGGGCGGCAGGTTACTCAGGTGGTTAGAGGTGGTGCTGATAAAAGTGAAAGTCTTTCCAAGACAGCTGCTAAAGGACACAGCGAGCATGTGGGTTAAATTATCACAAAATTTAAATCATCACACAAATAATTGCTTGGTGGAGCTGGGTTTTCTGATAGTAACATAGCTCCAGTTTAACTAGTCTGCTTTGTTTTGGTTGTATATCATTTTCCCAGATCATTTTGCAAAGTACTCCACAAATAATTTTCTTGATGTTCCAACAAGAGGAAAGTGAGAATCCTCAGTGGACACCCTATTGAAACGCTGTTGTAAAATTCACAGGATTCAGGTTTTTAGGTGTTTTTCCTCCCAGCGGAGCAATGTTGTGGTAACCAAATGCCATAAAAGTGCCTCCAGCTGCATCAGCCTGAACTGATGAAGTGTTTTTTCCTTCCCTTGATTTGCTCTTTGCCTTGATTTCCTAGAACATATTTTCAAGTTATCCTTGATGCACTATAATTACTTTGAGGATATTGCTTTTGGGTTTAAAAGGATCTTGCCGTTTTATTATTTTAAAACACCAAGGGAGTCATATTCAAGGAAGAGCAGCATTTTAACGACAGGAGCTTTCTCCTGCTGTCTCACTTAGGGTTGGGGATTGTTTTCTGACTTCTGGTCTCGGATAGCCTGGGAGCCGCACAGGTGGCGCTGCACCCCACGGGAGGTTTGCTTTGGGGCCATAAGCATTAGTTCTCTTTGCCTTCTCCCTTGGCTGCAGCTCAGCATGGAGTTAAAACCACAACGGGGCAGTGGCGATATCTGCCCAGACAACCCCGGTTCTTCCATTTATTCAAAGAATC
>NW_007733075.1:27417-29716 GCF_000696425.1 Galeopterus variegatus | reverse complement strand
GGGAGCCGCACAGGTGGCGCTGCACCCCACGGGAGGTTTGCTTTGGGGCCATAAGCATTAGTTCTCTTTGCCTTCTCCCTTGGCTGCAGCTCAGCATGGAGTTAAAACCACAACGGGGCAGTGGCGATATCTGCCCAGACAACCCCGGTTCTTCCATTTATTCAAAGAATCTGGATGCAGATAATCTTTCTCTTTCACACGTTGAGTATGTGTCAAGTCCCAACTATCCATTATTGTTTCACCTGCCTTGAATTAGCTATTAAAAGCACTCTAATAAATGATTTGAAAGACTAATTTGCGTAAATACCTCTGCCTGCGTTTCACCTGCCTTGAATTGGCTATTAAAAGCACTCTAATAAATGATTTGAAAGACTAATTTGCGTAAATACCTCTGCCTGCTGTTAACTTGCAATTTTATACCATCTAAAACATTCTGAAATTCCTCTGTGCATGTCCCTGCGTGAGTTAATAGCCACGTGTCCCCTACATCGATACTGCAAAAATAAAAAGAAGAGGGAGAAAAAAAGAATGATTTTTCTCCTTCTCTGGCAGTGGGAGAACACTGCTCTCCAAGCCAGCGTGTGTGGACAATGGGCCCTTTTCTGTGGAAATGAGGGAGAGTCTGTAACAATGCACACTAGGATGGGCACAGCTCCTTTCATTTCTATCTCCAAAAAACGCTCCATTTTCCTTCCTAAGAGCCAAGGTGAGCAGAGAGGGAGTGAATAGAGATTGGAAGACAGGTGATCAAAAAAGAACAGTTCAACAAGGGAACAGCCCCGTGTGGTGCCTGCATCTGAAACCCCTCTGAGGTGATGAACCATGTGTTGTGTGTTACGTGAATATCTGTTATAACATAAAGACAGGTCGATGCCATCTCTAAGCTCGGTTTCCCTTCTGTGCCTGGCATTCTGTTTATGACAAGCTTCAGGAAAGCCAGCTTAGGAGCTTGGTAAGAGGTACTTTCGAAGCCCTAAATCCAGAATTTCCCTGAGGAGAATCTAAACAAGCTGTATAGACTAAATAAACATCACTGTGGGGAAGGGAGGGCTCCATATGGAAATCATGGTGACACATTCATTGGCAGGAGTTGCCTGCGACAGTAGATTAAAATGTAAACAACCTTCCTTGATGGAAAATCCCATACGGAAAATGGAATCCGTCTGGAGAGCACAGGTTGCATAACAACAGCGTGTCCCTGGACTGTGCAGCACAGCTGCAGAAGGCAGAGCAGGACAGGACGTGCGTGTCCATCCAGTGCATGCAGGGGAATGACTTGTCCCTTATGGAAGGCGGCGTGCAGCTCGCCCGAGCCGGGCTCCACCTGCTCCTGCTCCAGCCAGTACTGTTTCCTTGGGTCCCACCTAAATTCATCAAAACGGGGACTGTGCCCTTCAGCTTCTGATGAGGAGTGTGAAAAGGATCTGAATCTGGGCTGAGTGTTCCTTGTGTGTCAGGCACTCTCTCTTTTAATTAAAAACAAGATAAACAAAAATACAGAAAATTATACAACAAGCACTATCTCCAGATTAACAAATGTCAACATTTTGTTATATTTGCTTCAGATCGTTCTGAGTTTGAACAAAAGATGCAAACAATCCCGGTTAAAATTAAAGCTCCTCTGCTCCCCATCTCAGTCCATTGTGTTTCCTGCCTCCCACGGAGAAGCCACTATCCTGAATTTGATGAGTGTCATCCCGTGTAGATACTGTACTGTGTTATCTCATTTAGTTTGTTAGAGACAAGGGAGCTGAGACCCGCAGAGATCGGTATTTACCCAAGATCACACGGGGAGCAGGTGAAAGAGTCGAGGTTCAGAGCCACCCCGCTCTCATGCGAAGCCTGTGCCCGCTCTACTGCCTCCTGCACCCAGAAGAGCCGGCCCTCTGCCTCCTGTCACTAGAAGACTGCAAGGATTCTTCTCAGCTGAATTATTTCATTTCTTTAATCTTTCTTTTTTAACGTTTTATTATTTTTTAAATTTATTTCTTTACAGATAGTTCCCATACTCTCTCCCCCCACACACATACACAATTTCTCCTGTTATTAACGTGTTACATGAGTGGGGTACATTTGTTACAATTATGAACCAATATTAGTACACTATTACCAATTTAATTTTCATTAGGTTTGTGTCACACAGTTCTATGGGCTTTGCCAAATGTGTAATTTTATGTATTCAGTGTTATATTATCATGCAGGATGGTTTCGCTGCCCTAGAAACCCTCTGTGTTCCACCTGTTCATGCCTTCCTCCCTCTGTCCACCCTTTAAGCCCTCACGATCACTGATTTTTTTTT
>NW_007733075.1:21258-27245 GCF_000696425.1 Galeopterus variegatus | reverse complement strand
CTGTTCATGCCTTCCTCCCTCTGTCCACCCTTTAAGCCCTCACGATCACTGATTTTTTTTTTCCATTACCTTCAATTTTTATCATTTCTATGAGCTGGGAACATTCAAAATCCTCTCTTCTAGCTAATTGAAGCTATACAATAAGTTGTTAATTACAGTCACCCTACAGTGCTGCAGAACACTAGATGTTATTTGTCCTATCTAGGCATACCTCTGTACTCGTCAACCAACTGGTAGCTCTCTTCTGAACCATTTTCAAATTTTTGTCGAAAATATAAAGCCCAACATGAACCCAATTGGGGAGGGATAGAACGGGAGAACTGCACTGTTTTATTCCACGCAATCGGTTGTCATATCTGTCTTTAAATACACCACAGGTATACACCGTATGTATCTATCTTAAACATACACGGGTGCAGGGTTGCCTTCCTGAGGGTCAACCATGTATCCCATATTTCAAGGTCCTGTGCCATTAGGGAGCTATCTGTAAAGTGTTTTCTTAAACCTCCCCATGGATACTTACACTTTGTTTTATAGCCATAGCCATTACCTTCAATTTTTATCATTTCTATGAGCTGGGAACATTCAAAATCCTCTCTTCTAGCTAACTGAAGCTATACAATAAGTTGTTAATTACAGTCACCCTACAGTGCTGCAGAACACTAGATGTTATTTCTCCTATCTAGACATACCTCTGTACTCGTCAACCAACTGGTAGCTCTCTTCTGAACCATTTTCAAATTTTTGTCGAAAATATAAAGCCCAACATAAACCCAATTGGCGAGGGATAGAACGGGAGAACTGCACTGTTTTATTCCACGCAATCGGGTGTCATATCTGTCTTTAAATACACCACAGGTATACACCGTATGTATCTATCTTAAACATACACGGGTGCAGGGTTGCCTTCCTGAGGGTCAACCATGTATCCCATATTTCAAGGTCCTGTGCCATTAGGGAGCTATCTGTAAAGTGTTTTCTTAAACCTCCCCATGGATACTTACACTTTGTTTTATAGCCATAGCTCTCAAAAAAGGCTTTAAGAGAAAGACAGGACATAAGCAAAGCATAACTTAAATACAACTGTGGCTGCCGTACGAATTGCAAAACCACTTTTGCAAAGCAATTTGGGAATATCTATTAAGAATTGTAAAACTATTCATAATGCTTGACTTTAAGAACTATGTTCTGAGACTCTGTCCTAAGGAAGTTATCCAAATAGTGAGAAAAGCTGCATTCAAAACACTTCCCAGTTCTGTTATTTATTACAGTAAAAACCTGGAAGCAAACTAATGCTTCAACAAAACTTTTCGATGTACTATAAAAGAACCCCTTGATTGAATCATGTATTGTCATTAAACTGGTCATTTTGAAAGAAAGCAAGACTCCCATCCTCACTTCACTAATTAGCTGGGTTAAGTTTGGCAAGCTAGTTAGCCATTCTAAATTTCAAGTTTTTCATTAGCAAACTGTGAAATCCTGATGTCTGCCTTCCAGAGTTGAGAAAATAGAATGGGCTAGAAAAGGAAACACTTTGGCAAGCTAGTTCGCCATTCTAAATTTCAAGTTTTTCATTAGCAAAATGTGAAATCCTGATGTCTGCCTTCCAGAGTTGAGAAAATAGAATGGGCTAGAAAAGGAAACAGCTTACCCCAGTTACTGACGCTGGGCAGCACTCAATAAATTGTAGCTGATAGAACTATCTGTGAAAAAGATGCAGACGTGCTACAGCCACCGTGTCAGTAAAGAGAGACTGGATTTGCATATGCAGAAATGATGACAGTAAGAATCTGATTTAGAGGAATGGCATTAAAACACTTTCCCCCACTGTGTAGTAAACAAACTTGCTGCAATATTGTTAGGCAGATCTTATAAAATTTTAAAATAAAGTGGCATTTTCTAAGCTGTTCCTGTGTAAACTGAGACAAAGAAAGCCTTTCTCAATCCAAGAGAAAAAAGTCCTAGCACAGTCTAGATGCAGAGACTGTTGTAATGAGGGAAAGAGCCTTGGACTAGTAGCCCAAAGACCTCTGGTCACATCACGGGAAGATTGGTCACCTGCTGTGTTCCACTGCCCAAGGGACAGGAACCTGCTGGTCCTCAGTTTCCTCACCTATAAAATGAAGATAATAATAATGTCTAATTTACTGGTTTCTTAAAAAGAACTAGGTAAGCTCCACATAGGTTGAAAAATCATTTGGTTTAGAAAGGCTTGTTTATGTTAGATTAAATCATTTCAAAACAGTATGATCTCATTAATAAGTTGATGTTTTATTCATTTAAATCAAGACAAAAGGGATGGTGATGAAACTTGGAAAGTTAAAAAATATAAATATGTACTCACCTCTAGGAAATGCCAAGCTGACATTCACCCCTAGTCACTCTAGCGGATACAGCTTACATCAATGCTGTCATTTTAGAAACAACTCTGCTCCTAAAAACTGGAGTCAAGTAAAAGCCAGAGACCTTACTGAAATAAAACAATAGCTGCATAAAGATGTCCTCGAGCATGGTGACCTTGCAGAATGTGGCTGTCATCAGAGAACACTGTGTGTTCAGTACTTTGGCCTTGTTATTTTCATAGCTCAGGAATGCCAATTTCTCCACCTATCCTAGAGTCTCTGGTATGTTTACAGACAGAAATTGACTGATGATGGGATTATTTTTCTTCAGGTAATCTGTTGTTAGACATGACATTTATTCACTATTTTAACCAAGATTTCCTAAGATAGCCCCCTTCCTCTACCACACAAGCACACACACAAAAACTACCTTTTAAGTTTTTCCCAACCTTATACCCTTACCTGGGAAAAAAGTTAAGCAAGCGATCCATCAGTATAGTTTCTAACTTCAAAACTGTTGTCACAAAGTGCAAGTGAATATAACATTGGAATAAAGTATTCTGTGCACAGAGATTCCTTTATAATATGCTTCTAAAAATTGAGCTTTTCATGTGGAAATTGTCAAATAATAGCTGTGTTCATTTCTAAGGAGATAAATAGCTACAGGATTTCATTGTGTGTTACAAATTTTCAAAAGAATTGGCTAAAAATCCCATCTGGCTACCAGCCCCTGACACAGCCTCTCCTATTTTCCTAAAATAATATATAAAGATTTTTTTATGACAGTCATAATACATTTAAAAAAGGGGGGTGCTTGCCAGAATCTGGGAGAAATTTCTTCTAACTCTAACTCCAAAGTCAACCAGCAGGTAACCAGTGGGCACTTCGCCTCTGAAAATAATAATGGAGGCTTCTGTTCCGCAGTATGGACAGATGAGCTCCATCCTCTCCCCCTCGACCTCCTGACTCAGACTCTTGCAGTCAGCTGTCTTTCTAATGCTTCCACAGAGGTCCTGATGTCAACCAGAGTACTGTCTGCTGTGTCGAGTCAGAAGCGACATCCCCAACGACTTGAGCTCATTACGATCTGGGAGTTACCATTCACTGATGTGCAAAAGATAAGGGTGAGGGATTGTAGGTGTTTAATTTTCTCCATTTGCTTAGAGTATCAGGGAATCTTGAGCCTGCAGAAATGCCCTGAATGAGGACCCACCGGAGCCCAAGAAGTCTGCTGTAAAACTGTGACATGTGAGGAAGAACCAGGCACATGCAGAAGAGGGCCACGGGCACGCCACGTACATCATGATAGCAACCGCCAGGCCACTTGTCATCTGAGGATGAATAAGCAGAAAAGGGGATGAGGGCAGCTTACGAAAAATAATGTAGATAAAGGAAAGGAAGTATCTCGAATACTCAAAGAAATCAAAAATTTCTAAAATGATGTGCTGCAAAACCAATAAAAATCATTTTGAATACTTGGTCATCTTCACTAGGCTGGAATACCTGGGTTCAAATCTTGCTTGCTGTGTTACATGGGTGAGTTACTAAATCATTCTGATTTACATTTTTTTTTTTTTTGCAATGGATGTAAAAATACCTTCTCTTACAGTTGTGTTAAGAGGTGCATGCCTGGGTTCAAATCTTGCTTGCTGTGTTACATGGGTGAGTTACTAAATCACTCTGATTTACATTTTTTTTTTTTTGCAATGGATGTAAAAATACCTTCTCTTACAGTTGTGTTAAGAGGTGCATGGCATCATGGGAAAGAAATGCTTAGAAACTGAACGAGGGTATTAGTGGTGGTAACAGGAGTGGGGGCGGGGGTGACAGTGTTTTCAGTGGAATGGATGGAAAATCCAACACGCAGCTTTACACAGTTTCCTGTGCTAGAAAATACACCCAATTAACTTTCATCTGATGAGTTACCACGTTGCTCTCCAGAACGATCTTTCGATTTCTGCTCCCACTAGCAATGATGAAAGAGTCTGCTTCGACAATCCAACGTCCTCACAAACACAGTCATATACTGTTTTTTAATTTTCTAGAAGAAAGCGAAATCTCATTGTTGTTTTAATCTCTATTGTCTGTTTAATGAATGCGTGTTTACTGACTGCAATTTCTCCTTCCGAAACATCTCTTCATATTCTCAGCACATTTTTCTATTAGGCTTTTTACTTTTCATTAATAACCACTCTAACATATTAAATACAGAATCTCTTTTTAGTAGAGATGAAAATATTTTCCTGACTTCTTTAAAAGTACGAAAGTTTAAATGATATCTATGGTCTTTTACCTTTAAATTTCATCTGGAATTTATTTTTTAAAAGGTTATTTGTCACTTTGGTGACAGACTTCCATCAAATTTTCAACTCCATTTACTAACCCATTAATTCCCTTCATCCCCATTCCAATTTGAAATGCTTTGTCATACACACACAACACACACACAAGGATATTTCAAAACATTTGTGGAAAGATATTATCTTTTAATTCTATTTTTCCCCGAACTTTTTGAAGTACCCTTGTGCACTCACATGCACAGATACACATAGATAGGTTTGTTTTACACTTCATTTATTCATTTTTCTATGGTTTTAAAGTTAAAAAAAAGAAAGGAAGTTATGTAAATGTTCGTCAAGAGTGTATTGATTGAATAAACTGTATTATTTCTACATTGTGGAACCTTACGCAAACCCAGAATGTGGCAGATCCACATGTAATGACAAGATGTCTCTGATATATCAATTTTTTTAAAAGATCGAGATAGAGAGATGTAGGCTCTATAGTTGCCTTCTATTATAGTAAACCCCTTATTAAATTACAACAGTATGTCAACGTGATAATAGCACAGAAATAAATGCCAATGAGAGCATGAAAACAAATACCAGCTTTTTAAAAAAGTAATAAATAATTTAAAAATTCAACTAGAACAACTAGTATTTCTTCATCTATCAAAGATTTTAAATATCCTTTTTTGACAAGGGTGTAGAATTGAAAAATGTCTGGAGGTCAGTTAGACACAACGTATGAAAATACTTAATGTGAACACTTTGACACAGGTATTTTACTTTTAAAGGATCCTATAGCATGAGTGGTTCAAGTGCATGAATCATGTGTGTTCAAGGCTTCGTGTTCAATAGAAAACAATGGGTAATAATAGCCTCATCATCCATCAAGATGGGACCCAACGCACATGAAGCTTCAGCCACACGATGGAGTTCCGTGCAACCATTAAAAATTATGAGGTGTAAGTTTGACATTAATAAATGTCCATGATATACACTTAAACTTGAAAGCAAATCATTCAACACTGACTATACCGTGTTCTCTTAGATGTCTTTATATGTGTGTCTGTGTTTAAGAATATAAGGACAAAAACCTGGAAAGATATACACCAAATATTAATAGTAGTGGAATATAGGCTATTAATGGAAGAATAACTGTCCCCACAATCCTCCGTAAGGGGACACTACAGCCTGTCCGAAGAGAGTCCCAGATTCAGAATGGGAGGAATGTATTACTGGGGGAGAGGAATGCAATGGGGTGGGGGAGGCTGAATCTTGTGAGTGGGGTGGAATTTCCTTAAAAGACAATGGAGGGTCACAAAGCAAAGGCTCAGAGAAGAAAGTGTTCTCAGGCAAGAGC
>NW_007733075.1:0-21193 GCF_000696425.1 Galeopterus variegatus | reverse complement strand
AAAAGACAATGGAGGGTCACAAAGCAAAGGCTCAGAGAAGAAAGTGTTCTCAGGCAAGAGCAGTGACTCATGGATGTGGAAGGAAGAACTCAGGGTCCCTACAAGAGGCCTACAGGGGTATTTGTGTTATGGACTCAGACAAAAGTCACGCTGAAGGTAGCATTCCCAATCCTCTTCCTCATGTGTTGCAGGCTCTTTCATTCCTCTGATGCTCTACACAGGTTTGTGTTAGGTCAACACCCACAACCCAGCACGACCCGTCCATCCACCATCAGACACCTGTGAAGGGAGGGTCACGTCACCAGTGGACCCCAGGTCAGGATGGGAAGTCACATGAAAGGTCACCCACTGCCATCCAGAACAGGCACCACAGCAGAGAGGCAACCTCCATCATCTCCCCAAGTATGAGTAGGAAAGGATTTTTAATATCATGGGAGAAGGTGCCACTTGTTTACAAAGCATTGTAGAGATGAACTGTACAGTTTGTATTCCTGGCTTCTGCCACTTATGAGCTGTGTCGTGTTGGTCAAGTCACTGAGCTTTTCTGGGCCTCTGCTCTCTCATCTGTCAATTGGAGATAAGAATAACCAATTTTATAGAGCTGTTATGAGGATAAAATATATAAATATTTATAGAACCTTAGTAAAGGGTCTGGAACTAGTAAACCATAAATGTGTTAGCTATTGTTCTTACGTAATTATTATAACTAAAACTTTTCTGCATTACCTGAATCTTTTTAATGAGTACTGCTTGGGATCGATTGAATTGCGTCCCCCAAAGTTTATATATTAGAAGCTTAATTCTCGCCGTAACTGCTAAGGGTGGGAAATTCTGCTATGGTAATTGAAAGGCGGAGCCTTGAAGAGGCGATTGGATTGTAGGACCACGCAGTAGTGAATGGATTGGGGTCAGGGACATGGTTCCGAGGGCTTTAAAAGATCATATGAGAAGTTCTCTCTCTGCTCTGCTGTTTTCTGTCATGTGAGACCCCTGCATTGCTATAAAGCCACCACCAAAGAAGACTCATCAGATGTGTTCCTGGACTTTGGACATCCCAGCCTCTGTAATTGTAAGCAATAAACTTCATTTTCTTACAAATTACCCATTTCTGTGTATTTTGTAATAAGTAACAGAAATGGACTAATACAAATACATACTTTTTAAAAAATCATAAAGTTGTAAAAATACATATTTATCTTTATTATGCACTTTCTAAGCCTTGATTGCACAGCAGTATGAATATACTGAATATCATTAAATTCTGCCCTTTAAAATAGCAATAGTGGTAAAGTACACATAACATAAAATTCACCATTTTAACAATTTTAAAGCGCAGAACTTTGTGACACTTAACATATTCACACTGTTGTGCAAGTTTCACCACTCTTTAGTTCCAGAACATTTTCATCATCCCAAAAGCAAACTGTTAAACAATACTTTCTATTTCCTCTGGACCCCGGCAACCACTAATTTGCATTTTTGTCACTATTTGTCTACTCTGGATAGTTCATATAAATTGAATTCTACGATATGTGGCCTTTTGTTCCTGTCTTCTTTCATTATCAGGGTTTTGTTTTTTTTTTTTGAGGTTCATTCATGTCGTAGCATGTAGCAGTACTTCATTCATATTTATAGCTGAATAACATTTCATCGTAGAGACATACCACATTCTTTTATCCATTTACCCATTGATGGACATTTGGGTTGGCTCTACCTTTTGGCTTTTGTGGATAGATATGCTATGAACTTTGCATACGTGTATTTGTGTGAGTATCTGTTCTCAATTCTTTGGGGGCTAGACACAGGAGCAGAATTGCTGGGTCACCAGGTAATTCTATGTTTAGCCTATTAAAGGTAGAAAGTATATTTTTTAACTAAAAAAAATGAATTGCATAATAGTATGAGAGGCAGTAAAGAGCGTGGAGCCAGACAGCGGGGCTTGATTCCTGGATCCACCACTTGCTAGTTGGGTCACCGCAGGAAACTTGTCTCTCAATGTTCCTATTTCGCCATCTGCCAATTGGCAGTAATAATAATCCCTGCCTCCCTGGGTAGCTGTGAAGAGTAAAGGAATTAACGTGTGTAGTATAATTAGAACCATGCTAGCTAGGCACATGGTGTTACCTATTATTACTTTGGTTTGGTCTTATTTGCGTGGCTATATACAGACTATAGATATGATTGTTTACATCAAGCAGTTAAGACTGATTCCCTTTGGGAGGTGGATTTGAGGAATAAATGTTAGGATCCTATGCATTTCCTTTCTGTAATGAGCATTATTAGTCTTCACAATATTTTTGAACTAGTGAGGTTTGGGTTTTTTTTAAATGATGCAATGGAACCCACTCAGTCACTTAACACCTTTCAGTGATCCCATAGCAATGGTTCCCAAAGGCCTTCAGCCAACTGGCCACACCAAATCACTTGAAGAGCTCATCAGAAATACACATTCCCCTGCTCACCCTGGCCCTGCCGAGTCACAAGCTCTGGGTGAGTCCCTCATGCAGTGATATTTGAGAACTGCTGTGTCCAAACCCTCCATGGCCTGGCCCTCCTGGTCTTGCAGTTTCCTCCTCCCCTTTTCCTCCCTAATAAAGCAAAACTTCCCGCCTATTACACAACATGCTCTTCCACGCCTCAGACTGTCTCTGCCTGGGACACAAGCCCGACCTAACTCCATTCTTGGAATTACCAACCCATATTTATTCTTTAACACTCAGCTTGAGCATCATTGCCTCCAAGATCCACTGTGAATCAAATGACATGTGTCCAACATGTGTCACCAAGACCCCAAAGGTCCTTTTCCTCACTGCTCAGTAGCCAATAATTGAGAGACAAGAGTTGGTGTAAGGAAAGGTAGCCTTTGATCAGGAAGCCGGCAGCCTGGGGAAATGGTGCCCTTATGTCCCAGAGACCATCCCCACCTCTGCCAGGTTTGACAATGGGTTTTACTAGGGTCTGTGGTGGAGAGTTGATTTGTGGTGATCAAGAGGGGAGGTGTGGACGTGCTCGAGTGTTTCAGATGACCCTCAAGGAACTTCCCGAGTGGGAGTTGACTTGACCAGCATCATACTTATTCTCCATGGACTCAGTTCCTGTTTTTCCCAGGGTCTGTGGTGGAGAGTTGATTTGTGGTGATCAAGAGGGGAGGTGGGGACCTGCTCGAGTGTTTCAGATGACCCTCAAGGAACTTCCCTAGTGGGAGTTGACTTGACCAGCATCATACTTATTCTCCATGGACTCAGTTCCTGTTTTTCCCAAATAAGATCAGGTTAGTAAGATAGTAAAGATGGCCATCTGGGTTAGTAATCTTTCTCTAATTATTTGTGTACAATGTGAGAGCAAGAGTCACCATATTCTGGCAATTGCTGCAGGCTCTGTGGTTTGGGTACACAAGAGAACAAGTTTTCAAATTCAAAGGTTTAACAAATGGAATCACTTCTGTTCAGGCTGTTACACATGAAATATCTTCTCTGCCTGAAAATGAAGTAAATTTCCCCTATTTTGGTCTCCCAGAGCATTCTGCATCAGAAGCTCAAAAATGTATTCTCTGCATTACACTGAAACTATCTCTTCCCACGTCTGCTTCTGCTCCCACCCAGCTGAGGTCTGGAGGACAGAGATCATGCACTATGCAGCAATTCTTCACTAGGAGCGAGTCGGTGACAAAGGGATTCCACGGATAACGAAATCAAATACTCTACACTGAGAGCATTGCTGGTATTGTTGACAGCAATGGTTCTGAGAGTTCTTTGACTACGACACCTTTGTGTCAAGTACTCCTATGAGTACTCAGAGTAGAGTTCTGTAAACACACATTTCGAGAAAAGCCGCATGACCCACTCTAACCAGTCCTTTTGCTAAGGTGGGCATCCGGTCACATGTGGATGTCACGGCATGGTGAGGGACAAAAATCTGTCAGAGTGGACCAGGCTCTTACTCTGCCACAACCAGATGCCACAGACACAGTCCAAGTGGTATTCTACCATGGATCTTTCCAGCTTATCTTTTCCACCACTAAGAATTCCATTGTGCTTTCACTGGCAGTCCTTGTAATTGAACAAATAATGTTTCCTCCTTTTTGGGTGTGTGCAAATGTAAATGAATTGCTAACCGTTTTTAATAGCACCCATCTGTAATAACAGTCATGCTTGCAGGCAGCAGTTAATTCAGACATAGTGTCTTATTTATTTATAATATATTTATCATATGTATGTATTTATAGTATCATATTTATCACATGTATTCTGTTTACTTTCTTAAAATTAAGGCATAGTTTTATAAGTGTGTGTCAAAATGCACTCCTAATTTACAGTGTTGCGTGGAACAAGGACAGAATTCAGCTTCTGCTATTTTATTTATGAAATCTTAGCACAGGAAATGCTACACTATCCATTTATGTCTGTGGCTTCATATTCAGCATAAAATTAAGTTTTCTGCATGGTGTCATTTGTCGAGTAAGCTTTTAAAGCAGTAACTTCCCTGAGTCCCTGAGTCTCTTAAAAGGGCATCCTGTCTTTAACACACAGTGTACCATATCACCCAACAAGCTGTCACTAAGGAGAAGGGACAGTGTGAGTCGGGAGTTAGAAAGCTGACTAAGCACAGAGCAAACCCTCTCTCTGACCAACATCTTATCACAAATGCAAAGACTTGACTGTAAACTTTGGTAAACACTCAGGAGGTTAACTCTCCTCCCTAAGTCCCATGAAACAGGTACAACTATATTATACACAAAATTGTAGATGCATCAAACTGCTAACAACACAAATGTGTGCAATGTACCATAAAATAGACAGTATCATGTCAAAAATGATGAAATGCCAGTCTAAATATTTAAGAACTTTTATCCTAAACAAAATACTTGTTCCAGCAATAATAAGTAATTTTAAGTATTTGATTACCTATATTTTTGCTAAATGCTTAGAATTTTAAAAGTGGTGTGGGGAAATTATACATAGTCCATATCTCTTTGAAATATTGGACAGAAAAGTCTGATTGCCAAATCTCCGTAAAGTTGTAGAAGCATTCAAATCATCTTGCATTAAAAAAAAAAAAAATACTGCAATTACCTCTCTTCACACTAGAGGGTGTGCTCAAGGTCAAGAAAGCTATCAAATGGATATACATTCCTTTTCTCAAGGTCAAAGAACAGGAGAGGATAATTTCAACCTTGAAACAAGGTAATTATCTTTTATCAGAATTCTAATATAGCTTGATAAAGAAAATAGGCTGAGAGACATTAAGAGGGAGAAGGGAAACCGTTTTAAAACAGCCCAGGGTAGCTGTTAAAGCCACCAGGAGTAGCTATTAAAATTGGTGGCACGTCCACTCTCTAGCCTCACAGCCTCAGAGTGGTGGGGATAACGTGCAGACCCGAATCTCTTTTCCCAACATATATGTGACTTGACTTTTATGCAAAACTCTGAAAACTCAATTTACAACCTCACAGCCTCAGAGTGGTGGGGATAACGTGCAGACCCAAATCTCTTTTCCCAACATATATGTGACTTGACTTTTATGCAAAACTCTGAAAACTCAATTTAAATTGCTCTAAATCTTTCTAGTAGTAAGCAACCCTAGTCGGTTGGTAAGCTCGTGATGTTCAGAAATTTGTTTTTCAGTTTCCTATAGCTTGTATCTTGATGGTCAGGAGTTATTGGTTTTACTGTAAAATCCCCAGATAAGTTTGTGCTAAGTTACTATCACTCCAAGAAAACTTATGGTGGCAAATTCAACCCTATTTGTAATAGAATATTTGGAAAGTAGTTTCAGCTTTGCAAAAGGGGACGAATGTATTTTATAGGATGTAATAAAAATGAACCTCTTCTGGGAAGAATGGGTGGCATTCATATTAGGTATTCAAAAGTTGAACCACATTGATCTGTCTCTTGAAGTAATTATCTTGATCTCTGGAGTTTAAAGAAATACATTACTTATTCCCTGTGGATATTTTCAAAAACCTTTTTTTTAACCAAGGCAGTTTTCTTTCCCCCTAGTGTGAGTCACAAAGGAAACCGCCAGGGCCGGCCCGGTGGCGCACTCAGTAGAGTGCGGCACTTGGGAGCGCGACGGCGCTCCCGCCGAGGGTTCGGATCCTATATAGAGACCGGTCTGCTCACTGGTTGAGCGCGGTGAGGGAGCGACACCGAGGGTTGCGATCCCGTTACCGGTCGCAGTACGGGTGCGACACTGAGGGTTGCAATCCCGTTACCGGTCATGAAAAAAGACAAAAAGGAAAAAAAAAAAAAAAACAAAGGAAACCGCCTTCCTGAAGTGCAGCTAACTATTGCATAGGAATATGCGTGCATGGGTGCGCACACGTGTTTGTGTGTATTTGTGTGCTCTCTAGAACGCCCCAGAATGAATTTTTCTGTTTTCTTTTTTTTAAACCAGATATTTTTGTGGAGTCAAAAGTAACTATTGCATAGGAATATGCGTGCATGGGTGCGCACGCGTGTTTGTGTGTATTTGTGTGCTCTCTAGAATGCCCCAGAATGAATTTTTCTGTTTTCTTTTTTTTAAACCAGATATTTTTGTGGAGTCAAAAGCTCACTCCTTTCAACTCATTCATTTTAAAATATTTTCAATGGACAATAGTGTAAAATGTGTTCCCCCGCACTTTAATTTCAACTGAGGAAAGAATACTATGTAACCATTTCCTTAGGACTTAGCACAGTCAGTGTGAAAGTGTGTTCTGGTCCAGTGGTTGAGACGTGGTGTCTTCAGGGCCCGTCTGCACCTGCAGTCCTATGTAACCATTTCCTTAGGACTTAGCACAGTCAGTGTGACAGTGTGTTCTGGTCCAGTGGTTGAGACGTGGTGTCTTCAGGGCCCGTCTGCACCTGCAGTCCGTGAACCCAGGCCACTCTGCTCTTTGAAAGGTCGCAGCCACATTTTAGGGTTCTCTTATTTTGTCTCCTTATTTCAATTCCTTCATGTTGTTGTCAACACACTAAAGCAGTAGGGAGGACCCGTTCTGTCTCTGATCTGCACAGGCGGGAAGGCTGATAGCCACGTTCTGTTTGTTAGAAGAACGTGCAGAATGAGGGGGCCAGGGCCCGGGAGCCAGGGGGCTCCTCAGTGAAGGGGCCGATCCCAGCAGTGTCCAGTCTGGCTCTGCCTTTTAATGATCGTCTCACTCTTGATTGTTTTCCCAAAAGGTGAAACTGCAAATGGTTGAATCATGGGAGCTGGACTATTATTTTAGACAGATCTTTCTAACTTAGTTTACTTGTGGTTATAATCATAATATTTATAGAAAAGCTTTGTGAACCCCTCAAGTTATATAAATCTCTAAGTATTTTATTTTTCATGTACTATTAGCATAGTATGTTTTCGTAACCAAAATGTCTAAATGTGTTTCAGAGTCTATATACACATGCACACATATGAATGTATGTATGTGAGTGTGTATTTAATATGAACAGTGAGCAAAGGGCTCACTCTTCCATTTTGGGAAAATGAATCTGTTTTCCTTGAGTTACTTCATTGCTTAGCTGTCTTTCTCAAGGTCATGAAATGGTAGAAATACTAGCAGAAGAGGAATAAAGGAACTTGACAAAGGAACAGTACGCCAGGGCTGTAACTGGTTCTCTGCTCCCTCTCGGGCAGGGTGGGGACTGGGAGAACAGTGGCATTCTCTGTGACCTGGAGCACAGCTAGTGGCACCAGGTTCTCAAACCTCGACCCTTCACTAGGACCCATGGGAAGTGCTTCTTGTAGCCACGGCCACAGGACCGACGTCTCACCCACACTGGAAAGCCTTGCTCTTATTTTCCAATTTTAATAAACCTTCCTTCTAATGGACAAAAATAGCACTGTATAATGTTTTCAACTTTAATATACAATTTAATTTTATAATTTTTTAATAGACTGTAGTCATTCTTTTTAATTGAAGAATGACTACAGTATATTTACAAATTTCCAACTATATGAAGGCCTGAGTTTGTATGGTGAGACTTTTATATGGAATTGCTAAAGACGCCCCCGGCTGTAAACTCCGTGGGGGTCTTCCTTGCATGGCCTGGGGCCTGCACATAGCAGGCCCGCAGCAGACACTGCCCCCTACTGACCGACTGGCGTTCCATACAGAAACTCACTTGTGGGTGGAGGTCAAGTTCAGCTTGTGCGAGGACAAGTCGAAGCAAGACCTAAATGTGTTTTTGTGTCTCCTACGGATTTCTTTACTCTTGTTTCCTCTCACGTATCTTTGAAAGCATGTTTTAGATTTTATGACAAGCAAATGATGTGCTATCCTATGCCCACTCAAATCTTCTTTTCCAAACTCAGGTTTTCATCTCAATTGTAGAAAAAATAAGACAGGTTCACTGTAGGAAAAGTAAGCACAGAAAAGTATATTTTAAAACATACCTGTAAGCTCATTGCCCAGAAATAAAAACTACTAAAATATTTGTTGTGTCCTTCATATTTTTGTGTATTTGTCTTTAATTTCTATTTAGGTTCACATAATTGAGATGTTGTACATATAAGTTCATATGTTGCTTTTTAAATTTAATGTTATTTCTTAAGCACACACCAGGTCATTAAAACCTCTTTAAAAAACATAATTTTCTTCTAACACCAAGGTGAAGGGTTTGGATTCCCTTACTGGCCAGCCACCAAACCAAACCAAACAAAAAAACCCACATAATTTTGATATTTATGTTGTGGTTCCACTGTAGATATGCTCCATAATCAATTTAAATTTATTTATATATTGTTGAACATTTAGATCATTTAGAATATTTTATCTTTACGACAATTTTTATATATAATATTTGTGCTCATAATGCTTATGACTCTCCTGAAGCAGTTTCCTAAAAAATAGGCTTGACTCTTTTTAAGACCTTTAGTTAAGTATTGCCATATTGCATTCTAGTTTTAGTACAGATTGTAAACTAAGGTTCCACTGGCAGCCTATAAGATGCAGTAGTAACAGACAGCAGCTACCTCTTTTTTTTTTATGTCATATTATGTGCCAAGCACAATGCTAAACGCTTTATGTGTATTATCTCATTTAACTTTATCTGTAACAATAGGAAGTAAGTATTCTTTTATACCCATTTTACAGATGAGAAACTGAGGCAGGGACAGGTAACATAACTTTCTCCCAAGGTCATACAAACAGATTGTGGACCCAGATGATTTTACTCCAGAAGCCTGGCCCTCGCTATACCGCAAAATTCTTTGCCAACATTGAAAGGTACACAGTAGACCCAGTATTTTAATTTTTACTAATTGGATAGAAGAAAAACAGTATCTCACAATTGTTTTCAAGTTCATTTTTTAGTATTAGCTACCTGATGTGCTTTCCTGAAGTGTCTGTTTCCATCATTTGCTATTTAGTAACTCCACTTGTAGTACATAAACTTGTTAAATATTAAAAATATTTATCCTTTGTGCCTACTGGTGGCTTAATATTGTTCTTGTTTGGCATTCAATTGTATTTTTCTGTTGAACATATGAGATTTCTACATTTCTACACAAGTATGTTATTTCTCTCTATGACTCCTTTCTATGCTTTCCTGCTCAGAAAGTTGTTCCATATCCAAAGGTCGGATCAATAACTTAAATTTTCTTCTGAAAACTATGTCCTTTCCCTGTGTTGATCAACCTTTCTGCTCCTCCCAGAAAGTCTTGCTGACAGCCATGGATTTCTTCTATTTGTCTGAGACTGCACAGTTATAATCAAAGGGAAAACAAATATTTTCTGTTTCCAGTACTCTGAAAATGAAATTTTTAGAAATTTCAAGACAGCAACTTCGTCCTAGGCTTACCCCTCTAAAAAAGGGGGGAGGGAGGAAACAAAGCATATACACACATTGCTAATGATAAATTGGATACAGAGGATTGGGTTTTGGTCCTGGGCATTCTGCTTTGTTGTCACCAACACAAGTCCCCTCTTTCTGGCACTGTAATTCACTTGGTGGGTTCTCAGTGTAAGAAGCCAAGAGTTACTCATGAGGTGATCATTACCTTTGAAATTTAAACCCTAAAATGAGGTGTTTCCAATCAGAGATACCTGCCTTCTGTGCTAGATCACTGCGGAGTAGTCTTTGTTTACAAAGCTCCACATTATCTGATTATCTGGCAACAAAACCTCCAAATGCCACGATTAGGGCTCCTTCCGTTTTGACAATGCTATTTGCTGATAATGCCTCGCATAAAAGCTTTGAGATAAGTCACTTTTTTTTTCATGGTACTAATTTGCACCATCGTAATTAGGTGTGTAATACTGTGTTTAAAAAGAAGCATGCACATGTTTTAGGGAGACAGTACAAAGCTCCTCTATCCATTCTAAAATCTAAGCCTAAAATTATTTACATGCAATTTTCAGTGATTTGTTAATTAATTACCAACAAAAGTAGGGCTGATGTTTAAAAGGGTTGATTTGCTATTGGTTACTAAACTAGTCTTTAACTGGCAGGAACAGAAAACCTGCAATTATAAACAAGACACAGGCAACCATGGTAACAGGTCCATTTTTTAAAACAAAAACCAAAACCAATTAATATTCCTTTACATATATATGCTTGGCTGATTGTTCCAAGCAGTTTCAATGGCCTCTGTTACATTTTTGAAGAAATTAATGTCCAGGTAACTATGGATCTAGTCACACTGATTTTAAACTAGTTATATGCATCTAGGTTGTATTAACTTTAGACTTTAAAATCCTGTAATTGTTTTTATCCAATTATAGACTATTTTATGATGCAAGTAGCTTATCAACAAACACTTAATAATCTGAAAATTACACAATGATTTATAATGTGTTATGGATATTGACTAATTAGTATTTTAAAATAATAACTGCAATGGAAATCAAAATAGCTTTCTAAATATAATGAGCAGTCAGTCTCTCTTCCAGCTAATTTTCATACCACAAGACTATTAGATGTTTTTAAAATTATCTAGACCACTATTGAAAATATGTCCAAGAAACTGAATAGAATCACAATTATTTCCCAGAATACTCTAATCATAGGTAATTACTAACAGCAGCTAAAATGTATTGAGCATTTACTGTATGCCTGGGAGTTCCTAATCAATTGACATTTATTTCTCATGTGCTATTGTTGTCACTACATCATAGATAAGAAAATTGAGCCTTAGAGTGGTCAAGAAACCTGCTAAAAGTCAACATTCTGGAAAGGGACAAGGCTGGGCTTTACACCAGACCTGTCTGAGTTCATGACCCAACCTCTTAATTCCTATATGGTAAATAAATGTCAGCCACATTTTGCTAACAAAATTATGTACAAATCTATTAAAAAGGCTGACTCTTCCATTCTTCCTAAGGTTCATTTAGCCGACATAGCGTTCGAAATATCTGGAAAACTGTGTCTTGCAAAAAGATGCCAGGACTGGCCCAATTAGCCACGAACACCTATTTTAGATAAAAGTAAGATTGTTTGAAGGTCCTTTATTTCGAAAGCCCATCTTCCTGAATAACTCATCACTTTTTGAACAGAACCTTTTGCTGTGTAGAAATAGAGTTCAACATAGCCTTGGGTGGCTTTTACTAAGACGCTTCTTTTTTTATGAAGCCTGGAGGGTCCATGAGTGACTCATTTAAAACCATTGTTTAAGCAAACAGTGGACCAGAACTCCAAATACTAAATGTACATCTGGCTTTCTGATGCTTGTTCTCCGTTGTAGTAAACATGTTGCCAGTTTTCTGATTGTGTGAATGTACGATGTTGTCTAAGATGTGACCACTGGGGAAAGCTGAGTGAGGGCAACGTGGGACTTCTCTGTACTATTTTTGCAACTTCTGGTGAGTCTGTAATTATTTCAAAATCTAAAGTTTTAAAATCTTGTCAAGTTTCATCTTGACAGAGAAATGAACTTCTGATCTTTGCAGGTGGTAACTTACCACCAATCAAGACTCTTCTTGGGGAACTTGCTGTCACTTAGAAGAAACACTCATGTGTGAGACGGTCACTATTCGTTGTCATACCTGGAACACGTCCATAAACCTGCGGCAGAGTGTCGACCACTTGCCTACATCTAGGAGTCTACCAAGGGCCAGGCTGCCTCTGAAAAGCCTTGTTAGGAATGAAAGTCAATCTGTTGAAAGTCAATCTAATGCCTCTGGTGCTACTAAATCCCCTTAACAGGACGAACTCACCAGGTGACAGGATGATACCTTCAGCAAGCAGAAGGAATAAGCTGTGATCCTTGTCTGGCTGCTGCCTCTGGACACTTACTGATACACATCAGTGCCGAGTCCTGACGGCGACAGATCAGAGGAATGCTGGGCTCCAAGAAGGGAGCATGCAGTGAAAAGAAAAGCAACAACTTTGTCCTGTTGAGCAAGGCCAGTCCCACGCAGAGCCCCGGGAGTGTACAGGTGCCTTGTCAGGCAGAATGCTCCTGTGGTCCCCCAGGGGATCTGCTCTTTGTAAGCCAGCTTGAGCAACCAGCAACAGTTCCCGAAATGAAACACTGATTTGAAGCACCGGTGGATGTAAAAGGAAAAATTTTGAAGATTTGCTCTGAAGGCAACTACCTGAAATGCAATCTTTGCTTTGTTGGGGGGCGGGGGGAGTGGAGGAAAATTCAAAGGACTTCACCTAGTTAATGAGGCTGATCCTAGATGTTCCTGGAACTCAGGTCCACACTGACCAGAAACACTGTGCCTAATAAAGGAGGTTTGCCCCCGGTGAGTACTCAGAGGAACCCATTAAATGTGGTATTAGGAGAAAGATTGAAACATGGAAAAGATATAGCCACACACATAGCATGAATTTGAAAGAACATCTGCTAACAGAGTTTAGAAACAAAAACGAAGGGGCAGGTAATACAAGGACGTCTCGCAAGAGCCAACTTCAAAGACTGCCCTGAAACTGCCTGTTCATCTTCTGCCATCAACCTACCACAAGCCCTGTTGGCGACTCTGGAAATAGACAGCTAAATAAGTCGAAGCTTTTATCGCCATAGAATGGTGAATCACAGGGGCAGAAGATTTATTTTCTGCCTCTAAACATCATTTATAACATGGCTAAGTGGCCCAGGAAAAAGCCACAATCAAGGTGATTCATGCAGGAAATCCCTTCTGTTAAGACAGAAAAGAAAATCCACATTAAATCACAGTCTAGTCTGCACGGGAGCACTGGAGGGAGCCAGCTTGGTGGATTCTCAGACATACTGAAGGCTGAATGCAATTGCTGTAAAATGAGGAACAACACCTTCAAAGTGTGAGTGCAGCCTTCAGTTGCGAGCAGGGGGACTGCTGAGCTGCTAAGCCAGCCAGTGGTCCTGCTGAGCAGGTGTCTGGGACCATATTCCCAGATGGCAGCCAGCCTGGGGATCTATTCAATTTATCCAAGTTGCTTGCCAAGAGGTTTTCACCAGGTCATTATTTATCAAGACAGTTGGACCTAGCACATAAAAACACCTTTGCAAATTGCCATTAAAGGGGCTGTATGTGTGACCGGGTCAGAATTTGAACTCAGTTGTAGAGTTACCATATTTTCTGCTGGCTGTGATCACCTGAAAAGTGTCTTGTCCTCCCCTCACCTTCTCTTCTTGCCCCAGAGGTCTAATGCATTAGGGAATGCTGTAAGTCCGGTAGCAGGTTCTCTGAACAATGGCTCAGGGACCATTATTCTGCATGTGACCTATTTTTCAGGACATTCGAGTCCTCTAAGTTTCTCTCCCTTTCTTCAGCTGCCACCACATTTCCTCATTTTTTTTCTTCTAATATCTATCATCCTAAACAAATGTTGGGCTCTGGGCATTGGTAATGGCCAAGTGAAATGCTTTCTAAGTCCAATCCTCACACCTTAGTGCTTTTCAGTAAGAAGTCGACTGGTGTTGTATCAAAAGCCCTCAAATTTTATTGTAAATTAACCAAAATGTAGAAACCTCTTGATTTGGGTTTCTTCCTCCGTTGGTTCCCTCCTTTGCATTAGCCTTCATTCATACAGAAATATTGAAACTTAAAATACAGTTATTCAAACATAAATAACAATACCACGTGGAACAAGCTGGAAGTCCAAATGACATGGGAACCAGGAAGAAAAAGTGTGACATGGAGACGATTCGTGCACTGATTCATATGGGTCGGTGTGGCACTCACTGTAAATCAAGGGTCCTCATCTGTCGTCTTTACTGAAAGCCAACAGTGGTCATTGTGAGATATTCCAAAGGGTAGTCTAAGTAGCATGTTTAGAACTGTGAAACAAGCAGGAATTCCATTCACGATGGGTCCAGCAAAGACAACATGTCATCAAAGTACAGCCCCTTCCCTGAAAATAAGCAAAACCTGTTAACTTGTTACACTTTTATCCGAAGTGTTTATGTCTTTGGAGGCAATGGTAAAGCCATCTTGCCTATTGACAAAACATTTGAAAACTGGATTTATAGAAGAATCCTTGGCTTTCTTCAAATACAGTTATGCCTGTTCTTACGTGTATAGGGGACACACTGCAAACATCAGCAGTAAAGAAGGCCTATTTTATGGCAAAAGCAATCTGACAGATTATAAAAAAAAACACTGAATTTGCCTGGTCCTACAAATCTTTGGTAAGCACAAACTAGAACATGCATAAAGAAGGCCTATTTTATGGTAAAAGCAATCTGACAGATTATAAAAAAAAAAACACTGAATTTGCCTGGTCCTACAAATCTTTGGTAAGCACAAACTAGAACATGCACTGAATGCATCAATTAACCAGGGCTCCTATTGGGTTTTTTTCTACAAAACCTGCTTCTTGTCTTAATACAGTCAATATTTTATTTTGTTCCCGCTCTAAAGACTAGGGGAAGGATAGTAACTGGCTGCTGTTCATCAAACTATGTGGGGAGAATCAATTTGGTGAAGGGTTTCTATTTAGAAAGAAAGCTGTAAGAGGAGAAGACAATTGGAGCTTCAGGAGGCTGGCTGGTGTTTTACATGCTGAGGAAGCAGCTGGAAATCGGGATGACAGCTTGAAAAGATGAATGTTAAGGAAAAGGTCAGTGAAATTGAAGTGGTGGGTGGTGGTATAAGGTATAACACAGAAGAAACAAATCGATGCAACGAGGAACTCACAATCATCAAAACAGCAGATTAAAAAATGATTTAGATAATGTATTACTTGTTCATTCATTTGACAGGTATCTATTGACATCTACTTTATCCAAGGTGGTATGTGAGGTGCTGGGGGTCAGAACAGTTAAACACTGATGCGATCATAAAAGGCCCCTGCCCCATGCCAAGCCCATTGCAACTGCTGTGTTAGGCTGACTCCCTTTCTTCTCTCTCACTTGGCATACTCTTCCTTTTTTTCCCTTTTACTTTTAAAAACTTGTTTCCATTCTACACAACCCAAGTCCAGCCCACGTTCTCCACTCAGTCTCCCCAATGTTCACACACCACCCCACCCCCACCCCCAAGTCCCACTGACCTCCTCCTCTGTATTCCTTAGGCCCTTGTATTTAGATCACACAATCTGACACTTAATTGTTCTCCAATTATTGCATGAGGAGGGCTTTGGTTTTCCTGACTGGATTCTCCCCTAGCATTTGGACAGTGTATTCTCCCACAGAAGTGCGAAAGCATTACTTGTTGGTTGAGCAAAAGTACCTGTTGGGCAGCTGCCATCAAAGGCATCTAAAGAGGGGAGGGAAGCCCTCCCTTTTCTGTGGGCATAACGCAGAGGAGACTGGCCAACACAACACTGCCACCAGCTCTGGTAGGCATTAGAATTCTGAAATAATCATCAGAATGCCAGTCTCCTTCCACCCCCTCTCACTTATTTTGCTGGAAAAATGCAAAACCTGCATTTTTCCATGAACCAGATCTCACTCTAAGCACAGAGTGAATGCAGAGTCTGTGTTTAGCATCCCAATGTGATAATTATGCATCATGCTTACTCCGCGGCTAAATCTTACATTTTTATACTAAAACACAAAGGAATGACTAAATGCTCCAGTGTGTCATCTTGCCCTTCCTTTTCATTGTGATTTTTTCTTATCATTTAGATTGCTCCCATGCTGCAATGTGCCTGCAAAAAGAACTGTGAAGACTTGGGTGTGCACTTGACTTGAAAGGTGAATGAGGGGCAGAAGTGAGCTGCAGGGACGTCTGTGCAGCAGACACGAGTGGATTGGAAAGAGGCAGCAGTGCGTGTGTATACGTGTGTGTAATGTGTGCCTGTGCAGAAAGCAGAGGTTTTTTAAAAAAAAATGGGAAACAAAAGATGGTTTGTGTAAGCAACACTGTTTGAAATGGCTTGTATAGTGAGAATGGAAACAAGGTATGAATATTCATAAGTAGAACAGAGGAAGTGTTCATGTGCAAAGAGGAAGTGGGGATGAAATCCCAAACATTGTTTGACCACAATATTATCCAGGAGGCATTAGATGTGTATATCCCATTATACATAACATATTATATCATATGTATACAAACAATATATATCATATGATATATCATCATACAAACACAAAATTAACTAGTCTTATTGTCTAAATTTTCTCCTTCTTTAACACACCAATAGCTACTTTATTAATATTTCCAGAAGTTATTCGGCCAATTTGTCTTAAACAAATTTGATTCTTTATCTCTCAAGACCTAAAAGGGAAAGAAGGAAGGAATAACAAAAATAAGAACCATATACAAAAGTTAACTCCAGATGAACCGATGGCCTAAATGTAAGAGCCAAAACTGTAAAACTCTTATAAGAAAACATAGGGTAGGGGCCAGCCCGGTGGCGCACTGCTACAGTGCGCCGCTTGGAAGCGCAGTGGCGCTCCCGCCAAGGGTTTGGATCCCACATACAGACCAGCCGCTCACTGGCTGAGCGAGGTGCGGGGGCAACGCCGAGGGTTGCGATCCCGTTGCCGGTCCCGGTCCGGTACGGGCGCGACACTGAGGGTTGCGGTCCATTGCCGGCCACGAAAAAAGACAAAAAAAAAAAACGAGAAAACATAGGGTAAATCTTTGTGACCTTGGATTTGGCAGTGAATTCTTACTAAATGACATCAAAAACATAAGCGACATAAGAAAACTGTGCTTTATTAAAATCAAAAACTTTTGTACTTCAAAAGGCACTATCAAGAAAGTGAAAAGACAGACTACAGAATGACAAAAATATTTGGAAATCATACATCTGATAAGTTCCTTCTATCTAGAATATATAAAGAATGCTTACAATTCAGTAATAAGAAGAGACCAAAAAAAAAATTAAATGAGAAAAGAATCTGAATTTCTCCAAAGAAGATATACAAATTGCCAATAAGTACATGAAAATAGGCACATGTCATTAGTCATCAGAGAAAGGCAAATCAAAACCACAATGAGATAACACCTCACACCTATTGAAATGGCTATAATGAAAAGGTCAGATAATATTAAGTGTTGGTGAGGATGTGGTGAGATTGGAACCCTCATGCACTACTGGTGGGAATGTAAAATGGTACAACGACTTTGGAAAATAGTCTGGCAGTTCCTCAAATGGTTAAAAATTGAATTAACATTTAACTCAGCAATTCCACTTCTAGATATACACCCTAGAGAAATAAACATGTGTCCACAGAAAAACTTGAACATGAATGTTTATAGCAACATTATTTATAATAACCAAAACTTGGAAACAATTCAAATATGAACAAACAAAATGTGGCATATCTAAATGGTTGAATATCATTTGGCTATACAAAAGAAATGAAGTACTGACACATACTACAACATGGATGAACTTTGAAAACATTATGCTAAGTGAAAGAAGCCAGTCACAAGGAACATATATTATATGATTTGTTTTATATAAAATGTCCAGAATTGGCAAATCTACAGACATAAAGTAGATTAGTGGTTGCTTAAAGCTATGGGAGTTATAAGAGAGTGATAGCTAAAGAATATGGGGCTCCCTTTAGAAGTGATAAAAAATGCTCTACAATTGACTGGGGTGATGATTGCACAATTGTGTGAAGTCACTAAAAATCATTGAATTGTATACATCAAATGGGTAACTTGTATGTTAAGTGAATTATATCTTGATAAACCTGTTGCAGAAGAAAAGGGGAGAGAGAGAGAGAGAGAGAGAGAGAGTGTCAGGTCTGCCGCTGGCCAACCCGTACAGCCCTAGCCTCGTTCTTTTCAGTGGGCGAGTGAACGGCCTGGATTCCTCTTTCCCTCCTGTCCCCTTTAGAAGGAGACAGGGGTAGAGAGCTGTGAAGAGAGGTGAGCACACCACCGGCCCCAAAGCAGCCCTGGCCAAAGGACACTCAGACGCGGCGGGGGTTCTGTCGAGTAGTTCCGTTTATTATCACACAAGCACTTGCTTTTATAGGCAGATAGGGAGGGGAGGTTTTAACATAATCCTATTAGCTTAAAGGTTACGAGAGCATGCATCCTGTCTCAATGACTAGCTATTGCAACCACGCAGTGTTCACGAGCACAGAAGCATGTATTTGGCCAATAAAGGCTAAGGCAAGTTTCCCACCGACACTCCCACCCTACTTCCTCCTGGCGCTGTCTTAGGCTGCCACGTTAATACACCCTTGTGGGCCCATAATGGCACCGCTTATAATGTCACTTAAGGTGGCGTTAGTTTCCAAGGCCTGACATGAGAGAGAGAGAGAGAGAGAGAGAGAGAGAGAGATAAGAAAACAAGAAAGAGAAAAGAAAAAGGAAAAAAAGAAGCTATCGCCAGGATCTTGGACTCTGTTAGAAAGCTCAACCTATTTATCAAATGAAACAATATCGATTAAGTCATCAATGAAATGAATGCTATGAAACCCTTGTCTCAAACTCTCATCCTATAAGTCTCATTCACCATGATGTGGTATTTAAATGGTGGGTCTCACATAAGTGAGACTTTTTCTCAGATAGAGCTTTTTACATTGATATACGAAAAGCTGTACATGTTGAATGTATACAACTTGATAAGTTTGGACATAAGTATGCACCTACGAAACCATCACCTCAATCAATGCCATAAACATACCCATCACCTCCAAAAGTTTCCTCCTGCCCTTTTTATTTATTTATTGTGATAATAACACATAACATAAGATCTACTCTCTTAGCAAATTCTTAAGCATAGGATACAGTATTGTCAACTACAAGTAGTATGCAGTACAGTAGATCCCTAGGACTTACTCATCTCAGTTACAACTTTAATCCTCCATGCTTTGAAAATTGGAAGCCCCAAAGTGAAGTTGGTGGCAACTGGCAGACTATAAGATAGCGTTTGTCGCAGTGATCAATCTCTTCAGAGCTGAAATTGGTAGTATTTTTCTCTTCAGCATGAAGCCAAGAACATAAGTTGAATGATCTTCCAGAATTTGATTGGGCACTCAGTGGACCTTGAGAATGAGATCAAATGGCCAAATTTTAACTTTGGGATCAGGCATAGCAAGGACAAAGACTAAATATATTTCCATATGATCATGGTGGCTACATAATTAGCCCAGAATAGATCTCTAAACCAGTTGTTTTCAACTACCCTCTGCAGGGACTCCTGTGAAAAGTGAAAGCCAACAGGTCATGCTCTGGGTCCCCCACCTCTGCTGCGACCAGAGAGGCTCCATTTCAACGTGCTCTAAACATGGAGTTTCTGCTTACACGAGGAATTGTGTAGCTAAACCATGTGCCGAAACCTGTGGACCTGGACCATTTTAGTTCACAGAGCATCCTGAGTTGTCCCAGCCTCACAAGGATTTTGGCAAAAATGGGTTGTATTAAGGGTCAAATGTCATTCGCAGAGGACCCTTCACCAGTTCACGAAGACCTGCTTCCTATAAAAAACCCTCACTTCAAATGTTTCTAGTTTCCTAGAGGCTTTTGCATAAGCTCAAGGACAAGTCACCATTTATTCATTCAACAAGCACAGACTCTGTGTAGCAATATGAGTGTCTGCCAGGCTGTGGTAAGGAGTTTGTGCCCCATCCCCACCCTCGACTGTCATTGTGTCAGGAAGATTGCTTCCTCCAACCGTGAGGGACAGGACATCTTCCCAGTCACCTTTCACCAGTTTTTATTTAAAAAATGCTTTAACATCATTCTCCCTAATCCTTCCGGCACAAATACCTAACAACAGGATCTTCTGGCTATTTTTTAAAAAGTCTGTACTAGCTTAGGTCAGAGATAAAGTTAGATTTTTCATCATACAGCATTAGATTATGGGGTTTCAAAGATTAATGGCATTTCACCTGTTTTCAGAAGAAATAGGCTTTTGAAAATCTAGCTCTCAAAATGAGCCATGGCTGGTTTCATTTGGCTTCTAACTAGCAGTTTCTGACTTGGCCTCACTTAGCTTCCCGTGGAAACATCCGTGGGGACTCCAAGAACAATGATCCCTCAGACAGATGGCCCATCTATGACCAGAGCGTGTACGGCAGCTGCACTAACTCATTAATGGAATTCAATATTTGGAGAGCTCAAACCAGATTTGGTGGAACCAAGGCAATATTTTGTGATTGAAAAAGACACATCCCCTCTCAGCCCCCCTTCTCAGGGGTTCATGCCCCTGTTCATTGACATGTGCCTAGTACCTAGAATAATGCCTAGCACACAGTAGACACTCAATTAATCTTCATCGTTTGAATGTTTGTATCTATCTCATTTAAAAAATCAGTAGGACCACAATAAGCTTTTAATCGTACTTGCATTTTAATTTTCAAAGGAAATTTAGGCACAAAATTCTTTAATAATTGCTGAATAAATAATCTCATTAAAATTTTATCATAAAATTCATCAAAAGCTTAGAGGAATAAAAGCAAGAGCTCATCAGAAGAAGGAATAGTCCATTTAATAGCAAAAAAAAAAAAACCCAAAATAGCCGTTGTTTATTGGTGACCTTCAGGATTCATTACAGGCCGGCTCATTTGCCAGGGCACAGCAGGCAGCTGTCAATGCCACTGACTCCACAAGGAAGAAGAAATAATTACATCTTAAAGCCATGCATTCATTTAAGCACTTGGGAAAATTAAATTTTAAAATTAAATAATAAAATGAGAACGAAAGAAATAGTGTTTAATGTCATGATAGAACAGTTAGAGATGAAACTTTGGTAAACAGGACCAAGTGTGTGGAAAGACAGTGAACTTAAACCGACAGGGAGACACACTCCACCCTGCCATGCAGCCAGCATGCACCTGGCGCTCCACCTGGGATGGGGCTATTGCAGTCCACACACCTACACCTGCGTCCCTGGAGCCAGCAAGGTGGAAGATGCTCACTAACCTCCTGGTACTG
>NW_007733074.1:113521-118638 GCF_000696425.1 Galeopterus variegatus | reverse complement strand
CACGAAACATTCATAAATGTATTTCAAATGCTAGGCCTTAAAACATGTCTGGATAATTTTAAAAGTATGTTATCTGACTGCAACAAAATTATACTAGAAATCAATAGCAGAAAGACATCTGAAAAATCTCTAAATATTTGGAATTTAACCACAAAATTGTAAATACCTCATAGGCCAAAAATAATCACATGGTGTTACTGAATAATAATTACATATTTATAATCATATGTTTATACATTTTTCTTTTTTTTTTTTTCCCCCTTTTTGTCTTTTTTACTGACTGGTAACGGGATCGCAACCCTCGNTCTTGTTGCTCGTGTTGCCTACACCTTCCCCTCAGACCCTTATGTACTTGGCACTGAAGGGTGCCTCATTTTCAAGGCTCAAGTTCCCAACTGTGGGCCAAGCAGAAGTCTCATGGTGGCCACTGGGGAGGAAGAGTGGTAGCGTGAGCCTGGCAGGCCGCGTGTGCTGCTACGCGTGCTCCTCACTTTCTCTGCTGCTTGGGCACCTCCAGCAGTCCCGGGCAGTCAGATGGGGAGCTCACTGGTCTCACCGCTGACAGTGGCCGTGACCAGATGTTTTGCTGGAAGGCTTCACACCCCTCTCCCCTTAGACGGCACCGCACCGGGGCTGCAGGGGGAGGGGTGTGGGGCTGCTTGGCCACAGCTGGCAAGCAGCTTTTGTTCTGGATGACTTCAGCTTGAAAATCTGCCTGACGAATGTTCTCCTCTCAAAGGAAGGGAAAGCTCTATCTAGGCACGGACACAGTCGGCTTTCACCTCCCGATGGGGCGCTGGGAGGGAGGGAGCATCCCGTCCTCCCTGTTCATAGACTGCTCTTTGTTCTGCGGGAGGAACCGAGCACAGACGCCACCACCAAGCCTGCCACCCGGCAGAATCCACCAGGATTTCTATGACGTATATGAAAATCTGTAGGCTCCCCACAAATGTCTATCACATGAATATCGTGTCCCGGATGCCACACTGATGATGGAGATGCAGAGAGGAGGAAGCTCTGCTTCCTGTCCCTGGAGAGTCAGAATGGAAGGGGAGGGGCACCGAGACATAAACACGGAATTACAGCATGGTCACATAAATGCTAATAGAGGTCTGCATGGTGGTGTGAAGACACAAAAGAGAGAGAAGGATGCAAGAGACAGCTTCACAGAAGAAGAAAGCACGGCGTTGGTTCTTGAAGCAGAATGAGTAGGCGTTTGGAGATCAGCCAAGCAGCAAAGGCAGTCCAGGCAGAAGCAGCAGCCTGCAGAAAAGCATGGAGGCATGGGGCCATTATGGCCCACACATTGCCTGTGGCCTCTGTAAGAAGGTTGACAGAGAAAGAAATTCAAACTTGTATTTATTCCTTTGATAAATGTGTACAGGACACCATCCTAAGTTTCAAGCACTAGGTTATGGTAAGGAAACATGAATGGATTTCTTAGAGCTTATAGTTTAGTCATGGAGACAGACAATAAGAAATAAGTACATAAGTACATAAATTACAAACTAGGGCAGGTGCTTTGAATGGAATAACTAGAGTTCTGTACTAGAGAAAAAGAAAGTTGGGGGATGGAGGGCAGAGATTTGCCTTAGACAGGATGCCAGGGAGGACGCTTGGAGCTGAGAGGGAATGAGCCAGGAAGAACTTTGCAGGCTGAGGACACAGCCTATGCAAATGTCATGAGGCAGAAAGAAGTTCTCAAAATTTGGGAAATCAAAAAAGGCCTGTGTGGATGGAGTGTAGGGAGAGAGGGGAAGAGAAGGAGATGCCTTTGATGAGCATGTAGGGGTCAGATCATACCAGCTCATGTAGATCTACGCAAAGGGTTTGGGGTTTATTCTAAGTGCAGAGAGAAAACTCAGAATAGTTTTAAACAGTACATGGGAGAGACACAATCTGAATTTATCTGCACAAATCACTGACTTTTGTACGTAGAATGCATTGAACAGGGCCGGCCCCATGGCTCCCTCGGAGAGTGCAGCACTGGTAGCACCCAGGCCGCGGGTTCAGATCCTGTATAGGGATGGCCGGTGCGCTCACTGGCTGAGCGTGGTGCACGGAGAGTGCAGCACTGGTAGCACCCAGGCCGCGGGTTCAGATCCTGTATAGGGATGGCTGGTACGCTCACTGGCTGAGCGTGGTGCAGACCACACCATGCTGAAGGTGGCAGATCCCCTTACCGGTCCTCCCCCACAAAAAAAAGAATGCATTGAAGGAAGTCTAGAGGGGGGAAAAATGAGGAAATCAATCGGCAGGTCTTTGCCCGTAGCCCAGGTGAGAGCTGGTGATGGTTCTGTCAATGGTGGTAGCAGTGGGTACAGGAGAGATGGGCGGATTTAGTATTTTAATTTGTCATTCTGGATTCCCTTCCTGTCTCACAATACTCTCTCTCTTTTTTGGATGTCATAATTTAAGCACCTTGGAGAATAAGACACCGTTTGTCTATCCTTCCACGGTAACAAGTACCTTGGTCTAGAAAAGAATGAGGCACACAGCTGAGGCACACATGAGACTGTTGGAGCATTTCTGATCTCCTTTGCCTATCTCTTTCTGTCCAGCCATCTCCAGAGTATCCACATCAGGATGATTTTAGAAAACTGGGCATGGAGAAGAGAAGTTGAGGCCAATCTCCCTCCTCCAATCGCAAACTGTTCATTCAAAGCCGTTCTCTCCGTAGAGCCTTTGCTTGTGAGAGAATGCTCACAGAATGGCCTGCTGTAGGTACTGCTGCAGGTGGGCACTCTTGCTGCATTTCTGGGCTGTTAGGTTGTTTCCTGTCCATCCTTGACCTTGACGTCTTTCAGATCATCCTTCAAGTGCTGCTTGAAAAGCTCAATAGCATGCCCACAGAAGAGGATCAAAAATGCTCATATTTAGGGTTTATAACCTGCTTCCCTCCAAAAATTCTTGAAGGAAGCCTCAGTCGTTCTCAGTCACTCTTAAGAAAGTCTCCACACAACCTCCCTTTTGAGAAATATGAAGATTTATGTCATATTATTTATGTCTTTTATCAAAGTCCATCAGTCCTTCACTACCCTTTGCAGTAACTGAAAGATACTTGTGCCAGTGTGTATGTGTGTGTGTGTGTGTGTGTAATCTCTAATATACACAAAACATTAGTGTTTATAATACACATTTCCAGATGAAAAAATGATGCTCAGAGAGACAGAGATATTTGGTTATGGGCATATAACTTATAAGTTCCAAAAAAGTAGAGACTGTGTCTGCATTGTTCTTTATTATATTTCCAGAGCCTAGCACAGTGCCTGACACATGGGGCTATTGATAAGTATTTGCTGAATTAATTGATAAATGGATTAATGATGCTTTGATACAACTGGGATTAAAATTCTAAATTCTAACCTACCTACCATATATTGATTCCTTCTGATAAAACCGTAGGTCTCGCTATAAAAGTCAAAACAAATGAAACAACCTACTCAACTCAGTTTTATAGTTTAGAAACATTTTTGTGTAATACACATCAAAACCATGCCCTGTATTAGTGACTCTACCCATTTAGCATTTTGTAGACTAAATGAAAACACGCGGAAAGGAATTCCCAGACAAAGGATTCCTCACCGTGTTTTGGCTCCATGACCCTTCATGATGCTACACACCCCTTTCCCCAAGCCCAGCCCCCAAAATGTGCATATATCCTGACACATAGTGGTGTACACCATCTTATGGAGTCAAACTCCCAAAGTCAAAACCCAAGTTCAAGATTGTCTTTGGGGGGTTTTCTGCCAAAACTGGTGTTTAATGCATGGTAAGGGCCTCTGATAAAATGTATGTCCCCACAGTGTACAAAGCTACTGCTGGGCTTCCAAGAGGGAAAAAGGAAGGAAGGAGAGACAGAGCCCCCCAAAAGTGGTGCTCTTTGTGTCATCTACAGGAAACAGGCAAGTCAGCTCCCCAAGATTTCTAATTGGCTTAGAAAGCTAAAGGATAACATAAGGTAGGTGAAATAATTCATTAAGACCCGTCTACTGAAGAAATCTCAGAGCAGCCTGCTGGTTAGTTGACCAGTTTTTTATTTATTTCTGAGGAATGAGAGAAGGTTGATTGTACATTTAAATTCTTGCTGACCTGTGGCTGGGAGCTGAGTAGCTGACATGTTGCATCGAATCTTGGTTATTCGTGTAAATATGATCTACTTAATGATTGATTTATCCTCAGAGAATTTTGAGCCCCAGGCCATTTTTTACCCCTTTCTCCCACTAATATTCTTAGTAAATACAAATAGAGTGGTTTTATAAACACTCTTTTAATAAACCCCAGAAATGGAGCCAAGACTAGCATCCACAATCCCGCTTTCGGGAACAGGCCCCCTTCTCTCAGATCATTATTTCTTGTGAAAATACCACATTTAGTTAAACAGACTTGCTGGTGTGGTCAAATAAAATGGTAAAACACAAAATAAAAAACCTTTTGTATGTAGGAATGAATGAAGTAAAATAATTCTCCTGCCAGCTCAAATATATCTAAACATCTCTGGAGTTTCATGACCTTCAAAATAAAGATGAATTTGTGAAGATTAGCAGTGACAGCCATGGGAAGTAGAGAAGGATAGCAGAGCCCAGCCGAGGTTTTAATGAGGAAAAAAGAATTCGACCATTGAGAAGTCAGGGACCCCAAATCCTGTATATAACAACTAAGTATAATGTAAGCTTCCCGTATCCTGCTACTACGGGGCCCTCACTTTACAAAGGCCACATTTTTCCAACAGAATGAAAATATCATGTTATCCATATATAACACATATTTTTTAAATTATGAAAGAAAATGTATAAAGCAAATATATACATACGTAACATAATAAAATATATTTTTTAAATAATGTATATTTAAAATATATGTTAACATATACCTTTATAGAATGTGTTAACAAAAACAGTTTAATATTTAGCAAAACTTGAAAGCAAGAAATAATGATAGCAAACACATATTGAATGTTCCCCATGTAACATAATAAAATATATTTTTTAAATAATGTATATTTAAAATATATGTTAACATATACCTTTATAGAATGTGTTAACAAAAACAGTTAAATATTTAGCAAAACTTGAAAGCAAGAAATAATGATAGCAAACACATATTGAATGTTCCCC
>NW_007733074.1:111393-112620 GCF_000696425.1 Galeopterus variegatus | reverse complement strand
ACATGGGATCCGAACCCTCAGCGGGAGCGCCGCCGCGCTCCCAAGCGGCGCACTCTCCAGTTCGCCACCGGGCCGGCCCTTTATACATTTTTTCAACATTTTTTATTAATTAAATTATTCCTTAATTGTGGTAAAATATATGTAACATAAACCTGACCATCTTAACCACTTTTAAGTGCAAAGTTCCATGGCATAAAACTACATTCACATTGCTGTGCAACCATCACCACCATCCGTCTTTGGAACTTTTTCATCTTACAAAACTGAAACTGTCCCTATTAAATACCGACTTCCCATCACCCCTCCTCACAGGTCTCCAGCAACCACCATTCTACTTTTTTTATTGGAAAATAATTGATTAAACATATTTGTGGGGTGCAGAGTTGAATATCAATACCCATGAACAATGTGTGATAATCAGATCAGGATAATTAGTATGTTCATCATTACAAAACATAATCATTCCTTTTGTCCAGTAACCAATTTCTTGCTAACCCCCTCCGCCTCTCCTATTCCTGCCTCTAGTAACCTGTTCTTCTGTTCTCTCTTTCTGTGCCTGGCTTGTTTCACTTGACATAATTTTCTCCAAGCTCATCCATGTNTACCCATGAACAATGTGTGATAATCAGATCAGGATAATTAGTATGTTCATCATTACAAAACGTAATCATTCCTTTTGTCCAGTAACCAATTTCTTGCTAACCCCCTCCGCCTCTCCTATTCCTGCCTCTAGTAACCTGTTCTTCTTTTCTCTCTTTCTGTGCCTGGCTTGTTTCACTTGACATAATTTTCTCCAAGCTCATCCATGTAGCGAATGGCAGAATTTCATTCTTTTTTATGGCTGAGAAGTATTCCACTGTGTATGTATACCACATTTCCTTATCCAGTCATCTGTCAACAGACATTGAGGTCGATTCCATATCTTGGCTATTATAAATAGAGCAGCAATGAACATGGGAGTGCACGTATCCCTTCAACATGATGGTTTCCATTCCTTTGGGTATATACCCATTAGTGGAATTGCTGGATCTGGTGGTAGTTCTATCTGTAGTTGCTTGAGAAACCTTCATACTGTTTTCTATAACGTCTGTACTAATTTACAATCCCACCAACAGTGTGTAAGGGTTCCCCTTTCTCCACATCCTTGCCACCATTCTGTCTTTTTAATAGTAGCCAGTTTAACTGGGGTGAGATGATATCTCAATGTGGTTTTGATTTGCATTTCCC
>NW_007733074.1:106714-110727 GCF_000696425.1 Galeopterus variegatus | reverse complement strand
TTTTTTTCACATATTTGTTGGCCATTTGTATGTCTTCTTTTGAGAAATGTCTGTTCAGCTCCTTTGCCCATTTTTTAATCATATTATTTGTTTTTTACTGTTAAATTGTTTGAATTCCTTGTCTGTTCTGGATATTAATCCCTTGTCAGATGTATAGTTTGCAGATATTTTCTCCCATTCTGTAGGTTGTCTTTTCACTCTATTGATAGTTTCCTTTGCTATGCAGAGCTTTTTAGCTTGGTAAAATCCCATTTGTTTATTTTTCCTTTCATTGCCTATGCTTTTGAGATCTTACTCACAAAGTCTTTGTTCAGTCTTATATCCTGAAGTGTTTCCTATATATTTTATTCTAGGAGTTTTATAGTTTCAGGTCTTATACTTAAGTATTTCATCCATTTTGAGATGATTTTGGTATATGGCTAGATGTATGTGTCTACTTTCATTCTTCACATGGATATCAAGTTTTCTCAGTGCCATTTGCCTAAGAGGTTTTCTTTTTCCCTAATGTATGTTCTTGGTGCCTTTGTTGAAGACCAGTTGTCTGTAAGTATGTAGGTTGATTTCTGGGCTCTCTATTCTGTTCCATTGGTTCATGTGTCTGTCTTTATGCTGGTATCATGCTGTTTGGGTTACTATAGCTTTGTAGTATACTTTGAAGTCAGGTAGTGTTATGCCTCTGGCTTTATTATTATTATTATTATTATTTTTTTTTTTTGCTCAAGTTTCCTTTAGCTATCCAGGGTCTTTTGTTGTTCCATATGAACATTAGGATTGTTTTTCTATTTCTGTGAATAATGTCCTTCGTATTTTGATGAGGATTGTATTGAATCTGTAAATTGCTTTGGGTAGTATGGACATTTTCACAATGTTGATTATTCCTATCCGTGAACATGGAAGGTTTTTCCATCTTTTTGTGTCCTCCTTAATTTTTTTTGTCAGTGTTTTATAATTCTCATCATAAAGATCTTTCATATCCTTTATTAAATTTATTCCTAGGTATTTTATTCTTTTGGTAGCTATTGTAAATGAGCTTGATTTTTTGATTTCTTTTTTTTTTTAATTGTGTTTGGTGTATAAAAACACTACTGATTTTTGTGTATTGATTTTGTATCCTGCAACTTTACTGAATTTGTTTATCAGTTCTAGAAGGTTTTTGGTAGGTTTTTCTATATATATATAAGATCATGTAATCTGCAAATAGGGAAAATTTGACTTCATCTTTTCCAATTTGGATGCCTATTATTGCTTTCTTTTGCCTGGTTGCTCTAGCTAATACTTCCCATACTATGTTGAATAGGAATGGTAAGAGTGGGCATCCTTGTCTTGTTTCTGTTCTTAAAGGAAAGGCTTTCAGCTTTTCCTCATTCAGGATGATGTTGGCAGTGAGTTTGTCACATATGGCTTTTATTGTATTGAGATACTTTCCTTCTCAACCTAATTTTTGCAAATCTTTATCATGAAGGGATGTTGAATTTTGTCAAATGCTTTTTCTGTGTCTATTGAGATACTCATATCATTTTTTCCTTGATTTTGTTGATGTGGTATATCACATTTATTGATTTGCATATGGTGAAACATTTTTGCATCCTTGGGATGAATCCCACTTGATCATGGTGTACAATCTTTTTGATTGCTGTTGTATTCTGCTTGCTAATATTTTGTTGAGGATTTTTGCATCTGTGTCCATCTAGGATACTGGTCTGTAGCTTTCTTTTTTTGTTGTGTCTTTATCTGATTTTGGTATCTGGGTGATGCTGGTCTCATATAATGAGTTTGGGATAATGGCCTGTTTCATTTTTTTAGAATAGTTTGAAAATGATTGGTATTAATTCTTCTTTAAAGGTTTGGTAGAATTCAGCAGTGAAGCCATCTGGTGTTGGGCTTTTCTTTGTTGAGAGATTGGTGATTACTGTCCCATCTCATTGCTCATTATTTGATGATAATATGACAATTTGATGATGATATGTCTTGCGGAGGTCCTTTTTGGGTTAAATCTGTTTGGGGACCTTTGAGGTTCCTGGATCTGTAAGACTGTCTCTCTCAATACTTGGGAATTTTTTAGCTATTGTTTCATTAAATGGGCTTTCAAGGCCTTTTCCCTTCTCTTCCCCTTCCATTATACCCATAATACAGATATTTGTACATTTAAGGTTGTCAGCAAGATTTTGTAGGTTTTCTTCATTTTTTTAGTTCAGAACTTTTTCATGTGACCTCTTCAGCTTTACTCAATCTTGGAATTATCTGTGGGTGTCCTCAGCATTTTCTTATTGGGGTAGGTGATCCACTGGTGGTCAGTGAGCAAGTGTACACTGGTGCAACAGATCCTGGCAGCTCTGTAGAGGGCCACTGGATCAGCTATTGAGCCTGGAGCAAGCCTGCATGGGATGCTGCAGAACACAGCAACTCTCTAGAGGGGTGCTGTGGGGAGGAAAAGCTGTTATCCAATCAGCTGTTGGTCCAGGTGCAGGTGTACACAGGTACTATGGGGCCTGGCAGCTCTGCAGGTAGCTGCCTGATCAGATGTTGAGCCTGGTGCAAGCCTGTAAAAGTGTAGCCAAGCCCAGCAGCTCTGTAGAGGCCTGCCTTGGAGCATCAGAGCCCCTGCCTGGTTTCCTGTCTGTCTGGGAGCAGATATACACTGGTGCAACAGGTCCTGGCGGCTCTATAGAGGGCCACCAGATAAGCTGTTGAGTCTGTAGCAAACGTGCACAGAAGCAGCAGGCCCCAATGGCTCTGTGGAGGGCTGTGGGGGGGGGGGGGCCAGCGCTGGTCTGCCTATTGGCACAGTTACCCATGGGCTCTGTGGGTCCACGGGTTGTACAGGGTGAGTGCACATGGATGTGAGGAATAACCACTTCCTGGTGGCTTCTCCACTCTGTTTGTCTGCCTGCCCCCTCCAGGGAGGAGGAGAGGGAGTATCACATGGGTTCAGATGCCAGGGTCTCAGTCCCTCTTTCTGGCCTAGGCTCAGCAGCCAGGGTTGTGGTTCTGCCAGCGTCCATGCAAACACGTACAGGGATGTGGGGGGAGTTGGGGCTACTGCTGGGCTGGCTGTGGACTAGAGTGTGTGGGCACTTGTGGGTTCAGCTGGTCTGCCTGTTATCCTGATGGAGGAGGGAGTGCTGCCTGGGTTCAGAAGCTGGGGTCTTGGTCTTTCTGTCTGTCTGAGGCTCCAAGCACCCTAGGCCACAGTCCTAACAGTGCCCATGTGAACACAGTAGAATGCAGGCAGGGCCTCCAGATGAAAACAGTCAGTCTCACCAGGTCCAGGCCAGGGCGCACTCCAGTTACAGGTTCAGTTCTAAGACAGCACTGTGTCGCAGATGCTCAGGGCGGAAGGGAGTTTCCTCTCCTTGGGCTTCCACTGAGACTGTACACCTACACTAACTTCCAGGTACTCTCTGACTGGGCCTGGGTCCCCAAAAGACTAGAGGACTCTCTTGTGGTGGGGATAGCTGGCATTTGTGGTGGGTGTAGAAACAGCTGGGATCTTTCCCAGCTTACCTTCTCTCCACCTGATTCTGAGCCAGTCCCTGTGGCCAGGCAATGGCTGGATGCCCTATTCTGCTCTCTATGGTGCTGTTTCCATCTTCTGTGCTTCACAAGGATCTCATCACTCTCCTGGTGCTCTGCAGAATATTTCCTCCTAGACTCTATGCTTTTGATCCCTACTCTAAGAGAGAGGACAAAGTAGAAGTTGAAGATCAAATTCCTTATGAACATGACGGAACTAGAATACGCCAAGGGGGTAGGTTAGTATCAGCTGTGCAGAAAAGATACTGAAATCACATACCCTATGTGTGCTGTAAAAGTGGACAGAAAATCCTGCCTAAAGCTAGGTTCTGGGAAGTTCGTCTTGATGGAGCATTAGAGAAACTATGTCTTCAAGGTAAGAGGTGTGCCATTGAAGAGGGAGGAAACAGACACTTGCAAGAAACAAACCCCAAGACGATTGTGTGTAGCAGTGGTTTCCAAATTCATGCTATATACATGATATGGGAATGTGAAATTAA
>NW_007733074.1:105170-106297 GCF_000696425.1 Galeopterus variegatus | reverse complement strand
AAAACTATGTCTTCAAGGTAAGAGGTGTGCCATTGAAGAGGGAGGAAACAGACACTTGCAAGAAACAAACCCCAAGACCATTGTGTGTAGCAGTGGTTTCCAAATTCATGCTATATACATGATATGGGAATGTGAAATTAACATAAAACCTGGTCCACAAGCAAACTTTAAACCTCCCCATAGAGATGCCTTCCATGGGAAACAACTCTCCCTGAAGATGAGCTCAGAAGCATGTAAGGAAACAAGCTCCCATAAAAGACGGCAAGGAGATGCAAAAGAATAAAGACAACTGAATAATCTGAAAGAGATTTTTAATAAGCTTTTTAAATATTCAAGAGGAAAAAAAGAAATGGGCAAAGAGAAAGATTGTGGGGGGAAAGGGAGGATTTTTTAAAGAGAGGCAAATATAGATTCTAGTTATAAAAAATATAGTCATTAAAATTTTTTAAAGCCTTAACATATGAGAAAAACAGCAAAGTAGAGCTGAGGAGAAAAATAGAGGTAAACTTTAGGAAATCACTGAGAACACAGTTCGAAGAGATCAAGAGGTGAAGCATACAGAAGGGAAGATAGAAAGACACGGAGGTAGAACAAGAAGCCCATATGCGGGAGTGAGGTATTATTTGAAGACAATGGTAGACACGTTTTCAAACATAAAATTATGCATCCTTATATTGAAAAAGAACATGCAATCCAAATATGATCATTAAATATGAAACTGTACCTAAACACATCACTAAAACTGCATTACATGAAAATAATGATAAAAGTTACCAGACAGAAGAGGCAGATTATCTTTAAAGGAATGATAATTAGATTAGTTAGATTATTAGTGGCTGACTTCTCATAAACCACAATGGATTCCAGAAGACAATGCAGTATCTTCCCTGTGCTGATGAGACATACTGTCATTTTAGCTTATTATGACATGTTAAGATTTCACTCTTAAATAATATAAAAATAAAGATACTTTGAGACATCCAAAAACTAAAAAAATGTTTACTACTAAAGAACTTCATGGAGGGCTGGCCCGGTGGCGCACTGGAGAGTGCACCGCTTGGGAGCCTGGCGGCGCTCCCGCCGAGGGTTCGGATCCCATGTGGAGACCAGTTCCCACTCACTGGCTG
>NW_007733074.1:91736-104988 GCF_000696425.1 Galeopterus variegatus | reverse complement strand
GGGTTGCGATCCCATTACCAGTCAGTAAAAAAGACAAAAAGGAAAAAAAAAAAAAAAGAACTTCATGGAAAAAAAACCCAAAGGATATAATTTAACAGGAACGAAATTTAACCCAGAAGGAAAGAGAGAGGTGCAAGAAGCATCAGTAAACAAAGAAATAAGACACATTGGGAAATTTAGGTAAGCAATGGTGGTGGAAATATAATGCCCTGTCAGCAATAATACAGAAGAGGGAGGGTTATTTTGGAATAAGGAGTTCTGAGGTCCTTGTCTAATTCTGAAGAAAAAGAAATGTTGGGTTTATTTTCTGGCAGCAGGCCAGTGCGGGATCCTAACCCTTGACTTTGGTGTTACAACACTGTGTTCTAACCGAGTGAGCTAACTGGACAGCCCTAGTTGATAAACTTCACACTTTGAAAATTATGTAATAAAACGGTATAAAATATGCTAACTGAATACAATAGTATTTACTAGTCTGTTAACTGGTCATTCTTGAGTTCCTTGAGATGTTTTTTTAAAAAATACTGGTTTCCAGGCTCCCTTATTGGTTATTGTTCAGTATATCTGCAGGAAGCCTCTGCTTCTGTATTTTTTTAAAGACCCCCCTCCCCACCACCACCAGCTAATTTTGCTGAGCACTTATATTAGTCTGTTTCTGTTGCTTATAACAGAANGGGGACACATCTAGTGAGGGCCTTTGTTGGTGGTGACTCTACAGCAACACTGGGTGTAACGTGGCAAGAATGGGCTGAGCAAGAAAGAGCTGACCTTCTCACTTGTTCTCCTTATAAAGCCACCACAACCACGCCTATTATTCCATGAATGGATCAATCCATTCACATGGGCTCTGTCCTCATGATCTAACCACCTCTCAAAGGCTCCACCTTTCAATTACCATGGTTGGATTTCCGGCTCTCTTAACGTTACAATTGAGATTAAATTTCTAATACAAGAGCTTTGGGGGGAACATTTGGCCCATAGCAGCATTCATAGTTGTTACTGACTAGCTCTGTGAGGCACACCCTCTAGATTCTTGTTCCTTGAGTCTCCAAGATGAAGAGACAAGCTGTGAGCCATTGGAAAAAGCAATGAGAAAAGCTCCCTGAGCAAGTGTCCTGGGATTATAATGGGAAAGTCTCTTTATTCTTCCTGGCATGTGAAGTTTTTCCAGGTGATTGTTTTGAGGAGGTAATTCAGTAGGTCCTGGTAATTGAAAACAAATTATTTTGAAGTGACTATTTAAGTTGGGTATTTGCAGGAATTGAATGTTTAGGCATAATTGAGTTTAATTGAGTATCAGGAAGTGTTTTTTACAATGATGTAATAACTGTTGGCATTTTGTTTATAATAGCAGAGAGGTTTAAATGTTTGAAGTATGTGAGCAGTAGTGCTTGTGACAAAGTGCTTTTTAAAAATATTTAAAAGTTATTAGCTCCCTCTTTAGCCTGAGTGAGAAGCAAATATTAATGCCTGAAAGTCCCATAAAAATACAGCGTGGCTCTGACTAAAATTTGTTGTGACTTACCAGATCCTTGAGTAGAAGTTTCACGATCTATTTACGAAGAATATTAATCACTGGGGCCCAATTTCCTCAAACTCCACGATACACGTCCTACGTATGAAGAGCCAAAGTCTACGTGAATGAAAATCTGCCTCTTTTTCTAATACTAGTATGTTGAATTGGGAGGATTTTTAAAAAATTGTGCAGTGTGTGATATTAAAGCCCTCTCCCTTTATTTGAAGTCCTTGGGATATAAAGCAGTTGGAATTTAAAAATCAAGACCTTTGCCTATAGCGTTGAGCACAGCCAGGGTTGAGTTAGATGATCCCTCAGTCCTTACCATTGGAAGCAACCTTAAAAGAGCAAGATCCAGTCAACTTAGGCGCATTGTACTGATACTACTGCTGAATCTGTTTGCTCTACTAGACTCTGAACGTCTTAAGAGCAGGAACTTGGTCTTGTTAATCAGGGAATTTTTAGGTCTAGCCCAATGCCTGACACACAGTGGGTACCCAATAGATTTTTGCTTTTGAGTGAGCAAGAGGGTAAATGAATGAAGTCTCTGAGGTCAAGGTGCTTATTATCATCTCAGAAAAATATCATTTCCTCCCCTCTTTCAGACCATATGCCACATGTAACCTGGGCTAGTCCAGGAGCTGGTTTATGTAGAGCTGTACTTTCCAATATGGTAGCCCCATTTGGCTATTTACATCTAAATTAATTAAAATTAAATAAAATTTTAGTTCCTCAGTCACTAGCCACAGGTTAAGTGCTTAATAGCCACATNTTTTAAATATATTTAAAAGTTATTAGCTCCCTCTTTAGCCTGAGTGAGAAGCAAATATTAATGCCTGAAAGTCCCATAAAAATACAGCGTGGCTCTGACTAAAATTTGTTGTGACTTACCAGATCCTTGAGTAGAAGTTTCACGATCTATTTACGAGGAATATTAATCACTGGGGCCCAATTTCCTCAAACTCCACGATACACGTCCTACGTATGAAGAGCCAAAGTCTACGTGAATGAAAATCTGCCTCTTTTTCTAATACTAGTATGTTGAATTGGGAGGATTTTTAAAAAATTGTGCAGTGTGTGATATTAAAGCCCTCTCCCTTTATTTGAAGTCCTTGGGATATAAAGCAGTTGGAATTTAAAAATCAAGACCTTTGCCTATAGCGTTGAGCACAGCCAGGGTTGAGTTAGATGATCCCTCAGTCCTTACCATTGGAAGCAACCTTAAAAGAGCAAGATCCAGTCAACTTAGGCGCATTGTACTGATACTACTGCTGAATCTGTTTGCTCTACTAGACTCTGAACGTCTTAAGAGCAGGAACTTGGTCTTGTTAATCAGGGAATTTTTAGGTCTAGCCCAATGCCTGACACACAGTGGGTACCCAATAGATTTTTGCTTTTGAGTGAGCAAGAGGGTAAATGAATGAAGTCTCTGAGGTCAAGGTGCTTATTATCATCTCAGAAAAATATCATTTCCTCCCCTCTTTCAGACCATATGCCACATGTAACCTGGGCTAGTCCAGGAGCTGGTTTATGTAGAGCTGTACTTTCCAATACGGTAGCCCCATTTGGCTATTTACATCTTATGCCACATGTAACCTGGGCTAGTCCAGGAGCTGGTTTATGTAGAGCTGTACTTTCCAATATGGTAGCCCCATTTGGCTATTTACATCTAAATTAATTAAAATTAAATAAAATTTTAGTTCCTCAGTCACTAGCCACAGGTTAAGTGCTTAATAGCCACATTTGATTAAGGGTTACTGTGTTTGACCACACTGCTCTAGAACATTTCCATCATTGCAGAAAGTTCTATTGGACAGGGCTAGTATAGACCATCAGTTAGGACCCTTGGAGCTCTACGCCTGTCTCTGACTCTGCCAATTATTAACTATGTGACTGGGCAAATCACTCAACTTTGCATGTGCATGCTATTCCCTCTGCCTGAAGCACTCTTCTCTCTTGCAATATAGCCTAGTTAATTCCTTGCTCATCTTTCAGGTCTCAACTCAATTATAATATCCCCAACTAGGTCAAAACCTCTTATAGTACCTTGTGTGATTCCTTGTCAAAGTTAACATTTTATGTATTTTTATATAATTACTTGATTAATATTTGTTTCTCAAGCCAAACTGTTAGCTCCAGGAGGATAGAAACATATCTGATTGTGTCCAGCATTGTACCCCCAGTGTCTAGCAAAGTGAGTGACATGTAGTGAGCATGCCATATTTACTGAACAAATCAATGAATGAACCATCAATTTCAGTGTCTTTGCCACAGACATTGCAAGTGGTTTGTGCTCTGCTGGACTGATACTAAGCTGAGATGCCCAGGTAAGGCCACATCTGTTGTTCACAGCTGCCATCCCTTTGATTTCTATTAATGTTCATTATCTTTTCTTTTTGCCTGTGCCAAATATTTTCAACATCATCCCTGGTGATTTGCCAGCATAATTAAGATTTTCAAGGTGAATAGATTGTGCCAATAGAAAGAACATTCACAAAAAGGAGAATACGGCATCTCATTTAGCCCATGAATCAGTTACTACTAACCTTTGTTTATAAAGGCCACTCATCCAAACTCTCCATCAAGTCAAAAACCTGACACTAAAACTCTGGATGGTTTTCTGAATAGTAACCGTCTCTAGGAAACTCCCTACTTCCAGAGTTTAGCATCAAGCCCAACTCTCCAGATTATACATGGGAAGTTAGAAAACACACATTAATGCCCCAAAACTCTAGCCAAGTGCCCCAGAGGTTTGCAACTGTCTGGGAAATCCTGAGCTTTAACTCAGGCCTCTTGTTTCAGTGGAAACTGGAGGAAATGGGAATAGTTCCGGCTGAGTGTCCCCTGAAGTGTTCAGGTCTGCACATACCACAACCATCAAGTATAGGCAGACCAAAACAGCAACAGAGAGGGCCGCCCACTTGGGCTCCTGTGAGCCTTCACGTCTGAGTTCATGTGGCTCTCACTCAGAAACGGAAGTGGAAAAACAAATAAAGTCAACTCCACGGAGGTCCTGGGGACTTAACACTGAGCAGCCACACAAATACCAGAGTGATGCATCATGATTCATGTTATTACAATAAATGCCTAAGAAAGTAATAAGGATTTGGCACTTAGTATAAAGCATTGGCAAGACAGCTCAAAGTTTTCTGCCTGTTATAAAATGTAGGCTGGGACATTTTCTTTCATTGAGCAATATGCATTAGCAATTTTATCTACAGTAGTAAAGGGGTTACTCATAAAGCTTTATTAAGTGATGTCAAGACTCCCCCACCCCACCCCCATCCCACCCCTCCCCACCCCGTGTTCTTTTCTTCTCTGGGAGAGGCTTTAGAAAAGACACTAAGTTGTTTTTTCACAATGTGTCTATACCAGCCCAATATGAGAAGATAAAACACATAGCTAGAGGATTAGCAATCCAGAAATCACCTTTCCCAAAGTGATTCACTTTGGGAAAGAAGTGCCAAAAAGCTAAACAAGTACCTTTGTGATTTAATACTGATCATATTTACAGAACAGACTCTGCAAAGGACCAAAGCAAGTTAAGGCAAAGAGCATTCCTATAGAACAAACATTTAGGGGATCGTCAGGGGAAAAGCCAGCTGGCTCTCTAGGTCCTCACGAGTATGGGAAAGGGTATGATGCCTCACCCGGAAAGGGGTTTCTCAGGTGGAAAAACAAAATAAATAAACTTGCATTTCTCCTAGTGGCTCAAGCTGATGGTGGCCTGGCAGACACACCCATTCTGGCCAACTTTAAGATGGACACATCACTGCTGGCAACTCCATTGTGAGATGATCTGTATTAGTCATTGAGGCAGCTGAAACAGAGAGGGAAGGTGCAGCCATTTATCTTGTACATAGAATAAATACCTCCCAGGTGGATGGCCCGATGTGTGGATTCTTGGTTTGGGATCAAAGAGTAGGAAGGGACCTTGGGAAGAATTAATTACTTTCCTGCTCAATATGAGAGTTGCCTAGACCACATCTCCCACAGTTTTCCAGACCTACACTCTCAAGCATCATGAGTCAGAGGAGAGATCCAAGGAAGTCGGACACATCTGCAGGGCAGCAGCTGGCCCCTACAATGGAAGGCCATCCACCATCTCCCCCAGGTGCCCCCTTCCTCAAGGTCTCACCTGCCTCTAGGTTTTTGCACATGTGGTTCTTTCACTCGGGACTCAGTTATCCCTCACCCTCCTTGCCTGGCTAACTCCTACTTGTCCTTGTAAGCCGCTCCTTCTGCCAAGAAGCCCTCCCTGATTTGGCAAGATTAGCTTAGGTGTTTCTCCTCTCATTAGGGTGGCAAACCATCCAGTTTGACTAGACTGAGGGGCTTTCTGAGATGTGGGACTTTTAGTGCTAAAATCAGGATAGTCCTGAGCAAATCAGAAGTCACCCTACCTCCCATGCCCCCTGTGCTTTCCTCTCCAGACTTAGTGTCTTCTGTTCTCACTATCAGTTTACTTGCAACACTGTAGACTGCCAGCTCCTTGAGAGCAGGGATAGGGTCATTCAACTCTGTTATCCTGCTACCTACCTAGCACAGGTCTGGCACATGGCAAATAACCCAAAACCATAACCGCAATAGGTTCTCAGTGCTGAATGGATGAATGTAAAATCAACACCCTTTTCCAAAGAGGTCTCATTCCTGTTTCCTGCAGCCTCCCCAGTCCTTCTTGAATCCAGGCATGGGTCTTGTGATTCGCTTTGGTCCCTCCCCAGCCAGCACCCAGCACAGCTAATATATGCTTGGCAGAGGCTCCTGCCTACAAATCAGTGTGCTCTTCTCTCCTGCTCCCAATCACCATTTACCATTAGTTACTGGCAAAAAGAGACTAAGGCCTAGGAAACATTTGTGTTATTGCTGTTGAGAGCTTATGCATCAAGCACTATGCTAGGCCCTGCCATTCATTTTCATATTTAATACTCGAAATATCTCTACTGCCTCCATTTTCTAGATGAGGACCCTGTGGCTCAGAGAAGTTAAGTAACTTGCCCAAGATCCCACAGATGGCTGCAGATGAGCCAGGGCTAGCTCTCAAGTCAAAAGCTCGACTCCACAACCTATGCTGTTAACCGTTACCATCTATTGCCAGATGCCTCCTGCGGTGTTGCAGGGAGTCGGTCCATGTTGTCAAGTTTGCAGTGCAATAAACTGAGGCAAGGGACACACAAAGTCTGTTCCTCTGTCCCTTGCCTGTTACCTATGCTGAGTCTGCTCTCTTTGAAGAAAAAGAAACCATGGTACAGAAGAGTGCCTCACTGAATTTCGGGGAAGCCTAGCCCAGAGGTCTAAGGAGACAGCTGAGTGAATAGCCGGCAGAACAGGAAGGCTCTGAACCCTTTATCTGATACATGAGAAGCCGAGATCAAGCGAGGGCAGCACTCCTGTCCCAGGTAACACAGCCAGACAGGGGCTGCGCCAGCCTGAAGCTCTAATCCCCTGACTTCCTGCTCACGTTTTCTCTGCACTTTCTTCCCCCTTTCTATGACTGTAAAAAACACACAAGGCTCTCTTTATCACATTCCTCGGGTTTTGAAGCCACTGCTCCTGCTGTCCTTCCTCCCCAATCTGAACACTTTTTTCTTTCATTTTGACATTTGAGGAAGAAAATGTTATGGTTAACAGCATTTGAATTCCACAATGTCACTGTAACATGTAATAAATACCTTTTATTATTTATTACCAAAATGCTTAGGGGCCACGGAAGACTATAGGCTTTTCTATTCTTTCTGATGCAGCTCTAACAAGTTTATTCCAGTCCCTGGGTTGGGGGGCGGGGAACACTGCAGGCTGGGTGATTTAATCTTCTCCGTGCCACAGGCCGTGTCTCCGTAATTATGCTAAAACTATATGTGACTGGAAGATTTGTTTTGGCTCAATTTTTGCAGCCCTGAGAAGGGCAGGTTCTCAGTAACCCCTATCCAGCCCCCAAAACCACCTGAATGAGCCAAGGGGGAAACTGGACCAAGGGTCTGGGTCACCCACAGACAGAGTCCACAGTAATCAGAAAATTCTGTCCCAGGGTAAGGGCTGCAGAAAGCACCAGGCATTCAGTTAGTGGGGCAAACTAATTTTGAGGATATGTTTGATATTTTTTAAACTGTGGCTAAAAAGACCCAGAGACTGTAAGCCCTCCACACCCCACCCCCATAGCCCCTCATACCTGCAACCCAGGAATTTTGCTTGCACTAAAAAGGCATCTTCCAAGAGGACCTATGAACTTAAAACAAATGCTGTTTAATTTGCCATTCATTAGGGGTGTATCTGGATTGATTTATTGCGCCCTTCTGACCCCAAGTCTTTGGAACAGCATTCCTTCACGATTAAACAGGGAAGGGTTCAGGCAGGACTTTCAGGTATAAGCATATAAGGCTACAGTGATACTTCAAATTGCTGTGTATCAGGTAACCCAAAGGAAATGCTCAACCCAAGTCAGTTGGAGGCACGTGAGCCAGACAAGAGTTTGTAAGTTTTGTGACCCAGGCTTCCCAAGCCTTTCCTAAGGGATGTGGTCAGCACAGACCACTATTATCCAGATTACGGGCCTCTGAGTACTTCGACATTCAGGATACTCTGCGAACGCCTAACCACATACAATTGATCACAGAAATTGCAATCCCTTTTGATCCTGAGGAAGTCAGTTCTTCCTGCTAACTACCCAGCAGCGGCAGAGAGAGAGAGAGAGACAGACAGACACAGAGAGAGAGGGAAGGAGTGGGAGTAGGGGGAGACGTGCACCAGGCAGAAAATAAATTTCAGCTGGCAGCTCAATAGGCCAGTGGTAATCAGAAAATGAGAAAAGTCTTGTCAAGTGCTAAGAAGAGTAAGGCTACAGCAATTGCTGTTTAGAAATGAGATCAACAGCCTCTCTTGTGGGTGGCACAAGCATAATTACAGCAATTAAAAGGAAAGACTACAGTCTTTTTTTTTGCTCTTAATGTGTAAATAAACAATTCGGGGACTTGTAAGCCAAGAGAATTGGTACAGAGTTTAATTTTATCTACTACTGTGACTCCCTTTGCTTTAATTGGCTTCCAGGAAAATTGCAAGGGCCTTTGTGGTTGTGGTTTTAGTTAAATACGCACATTATTTACCTGGAGCCATGGTGGGGAGGGAGAGCAGAGTACTTTCACTGACTCCCTGCAGGCCAGTTAGCCCCAGGCTGCCCTGCCAGATCCTGTGGGGCTGGGACAGAAAGGGATGTGGGCTGAGGGCGCCCTGTGCTCCTATACTTCCCATGATGCCTTGAATACTCTGTCCCTCTTGGAGCAGCAGTAATTTGATCTGACCTACTTCCTGCATTCCCCTCCTGCCTCCCATCCTCCTACCCCAAAGTGGCATATGTTGGGGTGTCTAGAAAACATCCTAAAAACACATTTTTAAAACATTTCTGTTTTCTTTTTCCAATGAAGTCCAATGGCGTTAGAAGAAGCAAAGAGGAGTCTGGGGCAGCGATCAGGCTGGGAAGTTGTTCATATTCTGTGGTCTGGGGGCTATTAGGAAACCCTTCTCAACACCAGCCTTCCCACCCAGTGGCTGGCATTCTACCATCTGTGAATGGCTGGCTTCCCTAAGGATTGCTTAGGATTTATTAATGCAGTTAAATAAATGAATCCCTGGCTGTTCACCATGGAACTCAGCTACATGGAATTGCTGCTGTAAAAAGCAGCTCGATTGCAAATCAAGGCCTACAAATTCTCTAGAGGATGACTTCCTACCTCTCCCTAAAGAATTTGGTGCATGCTTCATAGTCTAGCTACAAGTCAGACCATCCTAAACATAGTCTCTGAATACAGTGTCAATCTATCCAGCTATTTTCTCATGATGCAATAAGAGGTCAGCAGACAGAAGCTTAATTTTATTGACAGATATTCATTTCTTCTGTTAAAGAATTGCCTTACACTGCTCTTTTGAAATGCAAATGCTTTTGCTTCCCTGTTTTGGTGTGCATGCAAAATGAGAGGCTCTTTTCCCAAGATGAGGCTGATAGGGGAGATGTCCCTGGCTAGGATGGGAGACCTCGGCCCTCCCACCAGCTCTGTGGCTATTTGGCTAATTTGGGGAACCAAGAAGCCACCTGTGAGGGCTTTCTCATGATCTAATACTTCTAGGCCAGAGCTCTCTTGCTGTTCCAGGCTGCCTTCCACACTAAATCTCTACAGCAAGCTCTCACCTCTCCCTCATACCCTAAAAAAGTCCACCTGAAGGTCCTCTTGATGATTTGAAAGGGGCTAGAGCCAGTCAGGAGAGCTGATGTAGACCGGCAGACAGAGCTTCTTCTGGCCAGCTTTTGGATTGAGTTGCAGACCAAGTCAGCACAACTCACCAGAAGGTTCAGCAGGGAGGGAATCTGAGGGACCCTATGTCTACACATGGGGACCATTTATTGATACTACTGAAAGCCAGGGCTTGTCCAGTAGCTCAGAGGAAAGAGAATCCAGAGGCCCAGCCGGGACTGGGAGTCACTCACTGTAAGAGAAATATGGTGGTTTTACCCTCCATATCATTTATGAATGCTTAGGTAACACTGTGGCCAATCAGCTCATTCTGACCCGCTTTGCAGTTGTTACCAGTCTTCAGAGATGACTCAATATGCTGGTGGGTGGGGTAGGGAAGTTGGAAGGTACGGGTTCCACAGGCCCCTAGCTGCCACATCCTAAATCCCCACCCTATTCGTTCCATCTTTCCTGGCTGGTATTACCCTCAACTCTTCTGTCATTCAAGCCTTCTTGATTTCATAATCTTTGTTCTGCCTCGTTCAGTTAAGAAATCTTAACATCTTTGGTTACTCAGTGTCCTTTCCCCATCCACACTTCTTGCTCTGTGACCTTGGAAAGGTCATTCACCTCTCTCCACATTTGTAAATGGGGCTAGTTACACAGCCTCCCTTGTTGGGTTGTTGTGGAGTTAAACTAAGAGTATTAAATGAAATAATATATAAAATTGTTACACAGGTAAGCACTCAATATGTGGTAGCTGTTAGAATTAGTATTAATACATACTATGTCTTTGTGTTTGTATGTTTCCTTTAAAAATAACACATTTGTGTGAAGGTGCCGAAATCATGCTTGTACCAAAAGACCATCCTTTTCTTTAAAAGTTATTTAGCAGATGTGCCTTGATTTATATCAGGCACTACCTCCAGGAGTTAGAGTCTGAGCCCTTCATTTAAGTTGCTGGCCGACTGGTGGCATTCACTTTGCGCAAAGTGCAACAAAGAAGACTTCAGAATGCATCTCAAGAGACTTCTCCTTTAGACGGGAGATAGAGCTGGCAGAGGGGGTAGTCAACAGGGACCTTGAGTGGAGAGTGGCTTTTGGGAATTTGGGATCTTAGAAATCATCCTGAGCAGGGTTGGCTCTGAGGGCCACTGGTCAGTGCTCCTTGCCCAGGAACCTTTAGACGGGAGATAGAGCTGGCAGAGGGGGTAGTCAACAGGGACCTTGAGTGGAGAGTGGATTTTGGGAATTTGGGATCTTAGAAATCATCCTGAGCAGGGTTGGCTCTGAGGGCCACTGGTCAGTGCTCCTTGCCCAGGAACGGAATAGCCCAGATGTAAGGACCATGCCTTCTAAACTTTCTCTGTGGTCTGGTGGGGAGCCTACTTTGGTGACCTCTGGATCACATGATATGCTTTTGGCTTTAAATCTACCTGCACTTCATCAGGCAGAGAAATACTTAATACAAAGTGATGGGACAAAGCTATTTCATATCAGGCTTTTGCCAGATCTTTCGATTTTGAAACTCAGATTTGAGCCAGGGCCAGAAAGAAAGAGTAGCTGCTGGGTGGGGATAGGGCAATGGGGGAGTAGGAGTTTGGGGTGCCATTATAAGTTCTACCACTGACTCATTGTGGGATGGTGTGTCTCACAGAGCCCCTACTTCTGAGGACAAACTAGAAAGAAAAATCTTTAGCACCTACTAAAAGCATGACCATTCCAAATGGTTTATGATGATTTTTCTGGGAAAGTAATGTACAATCAAAATAACATAAGAGAATCAATGGGAAAATGCATAAGCACCCAAGACTCCCCCAATCCCCAACACTCTATAATGTTATATCACATCATAGAGAAGAAAATAGAAAGAAAAATGTGTCTCTAGAGAGTTTAACATCTCAAGCCTATTCGTCCCATGAACACAAATGTTTACATTGCATATTCAGAGCACCATATTAGGAAATTGCTTTTCTGCAAGGTTTTTCTCAACTGGGTAATGGGCAAATGAATCCAAAATGATTAGGGGGAAAAAAAAAGAAATTATTTCTGTGATTCTGGGATTCTTTGAAGCTTCTTACTACAGCTCTCAGTCTCCATCTCTTTCATGTGCAGGCAGGGTGGGGTGTCTGAATAATGCTTGCATGAGAAAACAGGCAGGAATGGCTGGGCCTCTAGTGATATCTGTGGTAGGACTGCATCATGGGTCCCAATACCTCTGAAGGAAAGATCAAGCCACCCAGCAGGACCTGCAGGGGGAAAGAGGCCTCTTGACAGTGACCTGCACAGGTCGTCTGGCTTCAACATACGAATTGTGTGAGGACACAAACACTTCATCTATAACTCTATTCTTGTTTGTACCATTAAGTATTATTCTTACAGGTATACTTGTCTTCAAAGATATCCCAAAGTGTGTGTTTAAGAATGTGGGGTTGGGTGAGTCCAATGCAGAACTGTGAAGAAGGCAAAGGGGTTTCTGTGTCCCTTTCCTTGGGCCTGGTTCAATTACTTATCAGAGACCCTGACCGGACTCTCAAATATCTTTAAGCCTCTGATGGCGTGGGGTGCTCCCCCCAACTGCACACACAACCAACAACTGCTGCCGGACACCAACACGCACCAACACGCACACGCACTTGTTGACCCAGCCCCTGAGGCCTTTGGTTCTTTCCACTCTTTATGTGACCAGATTTGAGATACGATGAATTAGGAAACCGGTCTCTATGGGACAACCCACATTACTATGACGAAAGGTTTCTGCGTGTACAAACATCTCCCACCTTTCTGACCTCAACAAGACAGAGGGGAGGGACGGGCCTGCCTCATGGTTCTCAGGCTCCCTGCTATATGTTTACGGCTGCTTTCCCTGGGGCCTCCCCGTTTGCAGATGCAGCACTGAGCTGGGGTCAAAAGTAGTGTTTTCTGATGAAAAAGAGAATATATGAGTCAGAGGAACAGAAATGTTAGGGACAGTGAAGCCATAATTGTATAAGCTGGAAGCTCCCAGCACAGTTCATGATGTCTCTAAGGAGAAATACTTAGAAACTTCCCCATGCAAAGTGCTCAGCCTGCATTCCAGTCACTATTGCTGCCTAACAAATTACCCCAAAACTCAGCAGCTTAAAAATTGTTTTATTACTATCTCTCAAGGTTCTAGGCTCAGCTAGATGGTTTTCACGCAGGCTCTCTCATGTGGTTACAGTTTGATGGCTGCTGAGGCTGGAGTCATCTGAAAATCTTTCTTGCTCATAAGTCTGGGATTGATGCCGGTTGCTGGCTGGGACCTTGGCTGGGGGTGTTAGGTGAGCCCCAACACATGGCCTCCCCCGGGGCCAGGGCTTCACAGCATGGTGGCTGGGTTCCAAGAGGGAGAATCCCTGGAGGACCAGGTGGAAGCTGGATCTCCTTTTATGAGTTCACCTCAGAATACACATACAGTCCCTTCTACCACATACTATTGGTCAGCTAGATTTGGGGGGTTGGGCGGGGAGGGTACATGGACCTCCTTGGTTCT
>NW_007733074.1:86166-90736 GCF_000696425.1 Galeopterus variegatus | reverse complement strand
CTCCCCCAATCCCCAACACTCTATAATGTTATATCACATCATAGAGAAGAAAATAGAAAGAAAAATGTGTCTCTAGAGAGTTTAACATCTCAAGCCTATTCGTCCCATGAACACAAATGTTTACATTGCATATTCAGAGCACCATATTAGGAAATTGCTTTTCTGCAAGGTTTTTCTCAACTGGGTAATGGGCAAATGAATCCAAAATGATTAGGGGGAAAAAAAAAGAAATTATTTCTGTGATTCTGGGATTCTTTGAAGCTTCTTACTACAGCTCTCAGTCTCCATCTCTTTCATGTGCAGGCAGGGTGGGGTGTCTGAATAATGCTTGCATGAGAAAACAGGCAGGAATGGCTGGGCCTCTAGTGATATCTGTGGTAGGACTGCATCATGGGTCCCAATACCTCTGAAGGAAAGATCAAGCCACCCAGCAGGACCTGCAGGGGGAAAGAGGCCTCTTGACAGTGACCTGCACAGGTCGTCTGGCTTCAACATACGAATTGTGTGAGGACACAAACACTTCATCTATAACTCTATTCTTGTTTGTACCATTAAGTATTATTCTTACAGGTATACTTGTCTTCAAAGATATCCCAAAGTGTGTGTTTAAGAATGTGGGGTTGGGTGAGTCCAATGCAGAACTGTGAAGAAGGCAAAGGGGTTTCTGTGTCCCTTTCCTTGGGCCTGGTTCAATTACTTATCAGAGACCCTGACCGGACTCTCAAATATCTTTAAGCCTCTGATGGCGTGGGGTGCTCCCCCCAACTGCACACACAACCAACAACTGCTGCCGGACACCAACACGCACCAACACGCACACGCACTTGTTGACCCAGCCCCTGAGGCCTTTGGTTCTTTCCACTCTTTATGTGACCAGATTTGAGATACGATGAATTAGGAAACCGGTCTCTATGGGACAACCCACATTACTATGACGAAAGGTTTCTGCGTGTACAAACATCTCCCACCTTTCTGACCTCAACAAGACAGAGGGGAGGGACGGGCCTGCCTCATGGTTCTCAGGCTCCCTGCTATATGTTTACGGCTGCTTTCCCTGGGGCCTCCCCGTTTGCAGATGCAGCACTGAGCTGGGGTCAAAAGTAGTGTTTTCTGATGAAAAAGAGAATATATGAGTCAGAGGAACAGAAATGTTAGGGACAGTGAAGCCATAATTGTATAAGCTGGAAGCTCCCAGCACAGTTCATGATGTCTCTAAGGAGAAATACTTAGAAACTTCCCCATGCAAAGTGCTCAGCCTGCATTCCAGTCACTATTGCTGCCTAACAAATTACCCCAAAACTCAGCAGCTTAAAAATTGTTTTATTGGGGCCGGCCCGGTGGCGCACTGGATAAGTGCGCCGCTTGAGAAGCGCGGCAGCGCTCCCTCCCGAGGGTTCGGATCCCACATACAGACCGGTTCCCGCTCACTGGCTGAGCGAGGCGCGGGGGCAGCTCCAAGGGTTGCAATCCGTTGCCGGTCCCCGGTCCGGTATGGGGGCAACACTGAGGGTTGCGATCCGTTGCCGGACACGGAAAAAGACAAAAAGACAAAAAAAAAAAAAAAAAATTGTTTTATTACTATCTCTCAAGGTTCTAGGCTCAGCTAGATGGTTTTCACGCAGGCTCTCTCTTGTGGTTACAGTTTGATGGCTGCTGAGGCTGGAGTCATCTGAAAAGCTTTCTTGCTCATAAGTCTGGGATTGATGCCGGTTGCTGGCTGGGACCTTGGCTGGGGGTGTTAGGTGAGCCCCAACACATGGCCTCCCCCGGGGCCAGGGCTTCACAGCATGGTGGCTGGGTTCCAAGAGGGAGAATCCCTGGAGGACCAGGTGGAAGCTGGATCTCCTTTTATGAGTTCACCTCAGAATACACATACAGTCCCTTCTACCACATACTATTGGTCAGCTAGATTTGGGGGGTTGGGCGGGGAGGGTACATGGACCTCCTTGGTTCTTTGAGTAATCAAAACAGTTGTAGATATTTTAAAACTACCACAGCTAAGCAGAGGAAATGGTTAAGATATCATGGAATGACTATGGCCAAATGAGGAATTTTTGTGTAATTGGTAGAACAAAAGCAAAACACGCTCCTGGGACGAGGGTTGCAGATTTTAATGGGTTACATCTGTTTTCTAAATTTTAGCAGGATGGGGCAATGGGATGAGCAGAGGACTGGGAATCAGAATATTTTCCTTCCTACTTCACTAGTACATTTACTGTTCATTGAACTTGGGCAAGTTACTTAAATGCTACAAACCTCGTTTTCTTCAGCTCTATGATGAGGATAATAAAACAGTCGTTCCTTGGTTTCCCCGGGGGATTGATTCCAGAACTCCTGTGGATACCAAAATCCATGGATGCTTAAGTCCCTTTTACAAAATAGCTTAGTATTTGCATATAACCTCTGCACATCCTCTTTAAATCATCGCTTTGTAAATGCTGTGTAAGTAGTTGTTATACAGTATTTTTTAATTTGTATCATTTTTATTGTTGTATTGTTATTTTTAATTTTTTTTTCAAATATTTTCAATCCAAGGTTGGTTGAATCCAAGGACATGGAACCTGCCATTACAGAAGGCTGACTGTACTGTCTACTTGTATGGTTCATGGATATTTACAAGAAAGCAAAAGAGATACAGAATGCAAAAGGGCCTTAAAAACTATATTCCCTAATTAATATAGGGGATCCTAAATATTGTAGGAATTTTATTCTTGCCCTCCTCGGCTTGGTTTTCTTGTCTGTAATAGTGACATATTGGGATAGATTCGTTTCTCAAACTTGGTGATCTAAGGACAAATTTTAAGGGAAAAAGAAATTCTCATAGACTCCTGAAAATATATCTGTGGGACCTCAAGGCTCCATGGATCCCAGTTTGACAAACACTGACTTAAGAAACTAGAAAGCCTTACCCATACAATGTCTTTCAATTGTAAATCATTAGTGCAAATGAGAGGGTCTTTTTTTTCCCTTTATAACCAGTAAAATACGTTTTAGATTATAATCAAAATGAAAACCACAAAATTAAAAGGCTGTAGAGCTCTGTGGCCCTGGAAAATATGTTTATGAACTTGGACCAGATGAGATTTAGGATGCTGTCCATTCGCTGCATGATTCTGTGGTTTTGTAGAGTGATTCACAGTGCTGTTTCTTCCACTGAGACATAAGCTCCTGGAGAGAAAGGATGTGTCCCAAACCTCTTTGAATATTTCAAGGCATTTTGCATGTAGGATGTACTCAGTAATTTTTGACTGAAAGGAAGTATAAATGAGTGATGGCAGTGAAAAGAATAAGTGGAATAGTACATGCACATTGAATCCCAACTTTCTCTCAAGCTAGTGTTTTAATATTGACCCCCAACTCCACCCCACTCCACCCCACCCCACTCCATCAGTGGAGAATGCCAGCAGCCTGACAGTGACAGCCTGACTCTGAATTGGCTGTTTCAGGATCTAATTAGCTCAATGACTGATAGGTCTTTGCTTCTCATCAAGCTGACAATGGTAGAAAGTGGTTTAAACAAAACTGGTTGGAGAGTGAGTTCAAAACACAAAATCCTGCTCTTGGCCTTCAGGTCCTACATGATCCTGTCTCTCCTCATCTCTTGAGCCTCATCTGAGCCTACTCTGCATCATCTCTGCTGTTCCCTCTATCTGGAGCACAGTTCCCCCAGCTCTTTGCTTGGAAATCTCCTATATCCACCAGGCCTCTGTTTCAACATCTTTTCCTTGGCACTTAAGTCAAGCCCCCTGTTATGCTCCCTCTTTGTACCCTCTATCTTTCATTCATAAGCACTTATTTATATTAGTTTTCGAGTTTGTTCAATTTCTGTCTTCTCCACTAGAATGTAATCTTCATGATGGCAGGAATTAAGTCTATTTTGCTCATGATTATCTTCCTAACACCTAGTATAGTACCTGGTGCAAAAAAGGCATCCAAATAAATGTTTGGTGGATATATACATGAAACGAGCAAAGAGGGATTTTGTTTTAAAGCATTTCATGTGTGTGTGGCACAGTGTTAGCCACAAACAATTGCTAAGTTTCTCAGTCTTTTGAAGGAAAAAAAAAAATCTTCCCTGAACCTAGGATTTTTCTTTTAAAACCAGCAGCTCGGCCTCTGTTGCCTGTCAAACATGGCTGCATAAGCCAGATTGACTAAAACCAGATCTACTCAGGGGTCCTGTTTCACACCGTTTCCAATAGGATATGAATCAGACAAGATACCGTCAACCAAGCATTCAGTCAGGAAACAGGACCCTGGTAAACCTTTCGGGGTGACCCACCTTACATCGCCAGGATCCAGCCCCCCTGACAGTACCTATCATAATGCTGAGGAATGGGAAGACAATTAAACCTCTCAAAATGGGCTTTGGAGCCAGGTGGCGGGCAGCCACAGGAAGTGTGCTAAGTATGGAAATTCCCTTCAAGCTTTTCAAGCAGCTCCGAGCCATAAGCTAAGTAAGGAGGGGCTTCAAAACTCCAAAGAGAAATTCTTTTTTTTTTTTTTTTTTTGTCTTTTGTCTTTTTCCGTGTCCGGCAACGGATCGCAACCCTCAGTGTTGCCCCCGTAC
>NW_007733074.1:71397-85978 GCF_000696425.1 Galeopterus variegatus | reverse complement strand
GCTCAGCCAGTGAGCGGGAACCGGTCTGCATGTGGGATCCGAACCCTCGGGCGGGAGCACCGCTGTGCTTCCCAAGCGGCGCACTTATCCAGTGCGCCACCGGGCCGGCCCAAACCAAAGAGAAATTCTACTTTCGTCTTCCTCAGCCCTGGTCTTTCCATTCCAAACATGAGTCCTGCTGCTTTCAACCACTTCATGAATGTGGGATTGTTAGGGTCGTTCCAGAGACTTGCCACTATTTTTCTTGGGTTAAAACACACACACACACACACACACACACACACACACACACACACACACAATTTGGCATACACATTCTCTTTCATTTGCCCTAAAGAAATCAATATCGTAGTCTGGGCTTACCAGCTGTGGTTCACATACACCCTGAGATATAGCTGCTTTATTTTATAGCTGCCAACATTCTCTGGAGTCCCAAACCCTCTCTGGTCCAAGCTCAAAGATGGGCTTATTAAGTAGCCAATCCCTTGCCGAGTTCCTTCCTCATAAGCAGCTACAAGGACCTACTGGAAGACCCACCCTCCCACCTCCACTCACCTGCCCCGAAGCCATTTCTAAATAGGCAGAATGCTGTTTCCTTTATAAATTCAAGGAAGTTGAATTTTAATTTGTTATTGGCTCCCCCTATTACAAGCCGTGGGCTCAGAGGGAAGTTATCTTCCCTCACAGCCTCAACTTCCTTATCTGTAAAATAGGAATAATCATTGTTTCTGCTTCATGGGGCTGTCATAAGATTTAAGAAGATACTACAAGTAAAGCACTTAGCACACTGCCTACACATGGTGTGGCAGATTAAAGATGGCCACAAATTCTTTGCTATCTCTTCCATTGAGAGGTGGAGTCTAGTTCTCCACCTCTGAACATGGACTGGTCTTCGGGACTTGCCTGATAGGTAGACACACGGTGGAATTGATATTCTGAGACATCCAAGGTTAGGTCATAAGAAACCTTCCAGCTTCCGTCCAGTCAATTAAAGTGCTCATCCTAGGGGAAGCCAGCTGCCATGCAAGAGGTGCAGCTACCCTGAGACCACCATGCTGGAGGGAGCCCACATTGCCCAAGTGAAGAGGCCGTGTAGAGAAAGAAAGGTGCCCAGCTCTTCCAGCTCTTCCAGCCCAGGCACCAGGCATGTGAGTGAAGAATGTTCATTTCAGTTCCACAGGATGTAATCTGGAGAAGAACCAAAGAAGCCAGGCAATTTCCAGAAACAAGACCCCAGACACACTGTCCTAAGCAAGCCAACTTAGCTATCTCTGGCCATTCGGCCACCAGCTGAGGCCCTAGTCAGTATGGAGCAGGGACAAGAGCTGTGGAGCTGTGTTTTGAAAGACCCCACCTAAATTATGGTTCTAGTACCAGAGCAGCTAGCAATCCTGCCCTAACAGGAAACGAAGGAAAGCTAGGCACAGTTGTCTACAGCGTAGCTCCCATGGGATAATTCTTTTAGCAGGCAGATGGCCTAATGTGTGGTTATCCAACCCACAACCAGGAGGTCCCTCATGTGGAAAACTTGTTTATACTGGCGGACGCCCCTGTGGCCCTTGTCTGACCAGTGTCCAGTTTACACACCTGCCTGCTCATCGCTCTGGCACTAGGAGCCCAGCCTCGTGCTCTCCCCAGCAGCCCAGGGAAAATCCAGCTGGGGGAGCCCCTCCTCCAGCCGGAAGGCACAAATTCAGTACACCACCACAGTAGGACACAAGTCTAAAGATTTTTGCTAGGCAAGGAGGGTGTAATGAGTCAAGAGGGCAGTCCTCTGTCCCCAGGTCACATGAGGCAGGAATGAAGAGTCAGGCAGAGAGCGTGAGAGAGAAAGAGCTTGTGCTATGGCCTTTATGTTTGTCCCCTCCAAAGTTCCTGTGAAAGCTTGATCCTCAATGTGGCAGTGTTGAGAAGTGGGGCCTTTGGGAAGTGATTGGATTGTGAGGGCTATGTCCCCATGAATAGATTAACCCATGCATGGATTAGTGGATGAGTGGGTTATCATGGGAGGGGCACTGATGGCTTTCTAAGGAGAACAAGTGAGTATGTTAACATGCTCTTGTCCTGTCACCATGTGATACCCTCCGCTGCTTCAGGATGCGGCAGAGTCCCTACCAAGAGGAAGACCCTCATTAGACATTCCCCATGACCGTAGACTTGCCAGCCTCCAAAATTGTAAGATATAAATTTCATTTTTTATAAATTACCCAGTTTTGGGTATTCTGTTATAAGTAACAGAAAGTAGACTAATACAACATATGTAGCAACTAGTGATATGTCTAAAAGAGTAGGGTGTGGGTCACTTTAAGTTCATGGGCAAATGCCTGAATGATCCATTTAAAGGAAACAGTGGGAAAGCAGGGAGTCCAGTCTGCTAGGTGGGAGAGATGCCTCTAAGTTTGTACCTGTGGCCACTGGTTTGAGCCATTTAGATGTGGTATAGACTGGAAACTGTGTTGAGAATGACTGAGCCTTGCTTTTATCAGCATTTGGGAAAGATGTCATAATTGCTCTATTGAATTCTGAGCTCCGCTAACTGCAGGCACATGCTTCTTGAGGGCATATGGGATCAGAAGGCTCAAAAAGTGACAGAAGAGGTGGTCCCCAGTGCCCTGAACAGTGCTTGGCACTTCATAGGTGCTCGATAAATGTCATTCTTTCATGAATGAATAAATATCATTAATAATGAGTAAGTAAATATCATTCTTTCATAAATGAATGATAGACGTCTTGCATCTTTTTGGAACACCAATTTTATTTCAAGATTTTTTTTCTATCTAACAGATTTTATTATGAAATATAATACAAAAGTCTTTTAATGTTTTAAGAAAAAACTCGAGGCTTCAAAAAACTATACTAGATTGGAAATTCAGGTTCTGAAGCCACTCCCCTCTGCCATTAGGAGAAACTAATTACCTTATTCATTTAACAAATACTTGAGGGCATACTTTGTGCCAAGCACTGCTGTAGGTGCTGGAGATATGGGACTGAGCAAATAAAATATACTGTCTCTTGGAACTAACATTCTAGTTGAGTGCAATGTAGAAAATGAGCAAAGTGAGAAGGATAAAAAGTACTAAGAAGGGTAAGCATTTGCCCTTGTTAAAAGGACAGAGAGCAAAAACCTCATCAATAAGATGACCTTCAAGCAGAGACTAAGGGGCCGGCCCGGTGGCACACTGCTACAGTGCGCCGCTTGGGAGCGTGGTGGCGCTCCTGCCGAGGATTTGGATCCCACATACAAACCAGTTCCCGCTCACTGGCTGAACGAGGGGCGGGCACAACACAGAGGGTTGCGATCCCGTTGCTGGTCCCGGTCCGGTACGGGCGCGACACTGAGGGTTGCGATCCGTTGCCGGACACGAAAAAAGAGACAAAAAGGAAAAAAAGAAAAAAAAAAAGCAGAGACTAAGAGAAGTGCTGGAGTAAATCGCGTGACTGCTCGGGGGATGAGGGTACCAGACAGAAGGGACAGCAATGTGCCTGGAGGGATTAGCATCTCAGGGAATATGCTAGGAGATGGGGTCAGAGGTGGCTGGGGATGGGGACACACCTTGGAGGACCTCAGGGACCACTGTAAAGACTTTGGCTTTTATTCAGAGAGAAGTGGGGAACCATTAGAGCATCCAAGCAGACAAATGATGTGATTTGATCATCTTCAAGGCATCCCTCTGGCACTGAGTGAATAAGCTGGTAGGAGGCGGGCAACAGCAGAAGCAAGGAGACCAGCTGGGAGGCTCTTGCAGTAACCCAGATGAAAAAGGATAATGACTGGGTGAGGGAAATGTGGAGGATCAAATCTGCGGACAGTAAGAGCTCTGCACTGACTCAGGTGTGGCAAAACCAAGGGAGGAATTTCTGTTTCTGCAGTACCCACGTCCTTGGAGTCTTAGAGATGGGGAAGCAGCAAGACTGTGGACTTTTCTGATCCCCTTGCTGGGCCACTGGGACTATATAACACACTCATACATCCAGCATACATCCAGCATTCTCATTTCTCACCGTCTCTGATGTAGATATTGGCCTTTTTTTTTTTTTTTTGACATCCAGTCAAGCACTGTTCATAAGCCAGTGAGGACAGTCCCCTTCAAAGTCACCCTAGGAGGTGCCACTATTTCCAGTCATGTCATCAGTGCTCAAAACATATTGAACATACCTACTCTTTTGAAATTGGTTTCAGGACTTATATACAGGGGTACTCCAAAAAGTTTATAGAAGATTTGTAGTATCTTTTAATTCTATTTTTCCACAAACTTTTTGAAGCACCCTTGTATAAGCCTCAAAAGAAAACCAGTTTCATTATTACATAAATAATACCCCTTTTTTGATTCAACAGAATTCTACAGCTTTGTCACCTGTCTCCCTTCTAAGACTTGGCTCCTTTCAGCTTTTTGGTGTTTCTTTCCATTGCAAAAGATTTTTCCTCTGTTCCCCATTTCAGCACATTCATATATTTTTTTTAAATTTTAAAAAGTTCTCAGAAATTGACCTAATTGCCTCCCTAATACCTAGTACAGTATGTAGCCTAAAACAAGCATCTAAATGAATGCTTGGTGAATAAACGAAGCAAGCAAACAGGGATTTTTTTACAAGCATCTCATGGGTGCAGCATTGTGCTGTTCTTTAAAAATAAAGTTGAATCATCGAGACAAATTCTGGGATAAGTGGCTTGGCTAGGAGGGGAGGAGAGAAGGTGTGGCTAAGAGTATATGTGGAACAGATGGAAAAGGAAGAGGACCCAAATTCTCTGTCCTCTTGGGCTCAGGGTCTAAATCAAGGGAATCACTACCCAGATGGCCAAGGTTCTGGCAAAATATAGTCTCACTTAGTGTTAAGAACAAATGACTTAACCTCTTCCCACCAGATGGGGTTAAGCTGTAGAGCAAAAAGAAAGAAAGAATGGTAGAATTGTCATTTCTGGCTGGTAGTTGTGATGGGTAGGCTGTATCAAAGGCCAGCTTCAGTGCCTAGTAGAGGTTACTTTCCAGAGGTACTACTTGGAGGATTGTCAATGGCAGCAACACCAGTGAGTCAACAAAACTGGCATAATAGGGCATAGGATGTTCTGGTTCTCTGTCACTGCATGATCCCGAAACTTAGTGGGTTAAAACAACGATATATTATTTCTCATGGTTTTTTGGACCTACTAGACTCAGCTGGGTGGTTCTCACTTGGGTCTCTCCTGCTGGAGTTATCTGAAGGCACAATGGTCTTACATCCACAATGGCTCCCTCACAGGACTACAGCTGGTGCAGGCTGTTGGCTGGAGGCTCAGCTGGAGGCTGTCTGGAGTGCTTACTTGTGGCCTTTTCACATGGTTTAAGTTTTTCATAGCTTAGTGCCTGGGTTCCCAGGAGAAGCATCCCAAGAGCAAGTGGTACAAGATCAGGAAGTGAAAGCTGCCAGTCCTCTAGAAGGCTAGGCACAGTATTGAAACAATGTCACTTCTGCTATATTCTATTGGTCAAAACAATCACAGGTCAGCCCAGATTTCAGCGGATGGAAGACAGACTTCTCTTCCTAATGGGAAAGTGAGAAGAGCATAGAGGGAGGGAAAGAATTGATGGCAGCCTTCTTTGAAGATAAGCTACTACTTGGAGTGTCTCCAGGAAATATCTTCTAGATTCAGTGTAGCTTCCACTGAGTGGACTGGAATTGACTGCCAGACAATCAAAGAGTTATGGAGAAAGATAAGCCTATTTGTAAAACAAATAAACAAACAACAACAACAACAACAACAACACATCTAGGAAATATCTTCTAGATTCAGTGTAGCTTCCACTGAGTGGACTGGAATTGACTGCCAGACAGTCAAAGAGTTATGGAGAAAGATAAGCCTATTTGTAAAACAAATAAACAAACAACAACAACAACACATCATCTCCACTCCCCTGTCTTTCCTCCCCAATGTTGCTCCCCACTCCCCAATCATACACGTGCAGGCAGAATTAGGTGGACCGGAATTCTAGCAAACCAGCTGGTGGGGCTGAGCTGTGCTGTAATGGGCTTATGTCATTGTCTTACCATTGGACTATCCCCTCAGGCTGGTATGGCCTGGCAAATTACCTGTTACACATAAATAAAAATTTAGACTCAAAGGATTAAGATTTACCATCATCAAGGCAATTCAAAAGAAAGTGCTGTAGGTTTGAAGACAATTTCCAGAGAGACGTGCATTCTCTGAATGCTTTCAGTAATGACAAAATCATTGGAATAAGCGGCTGACCTCCTCCCTGGGGGACGATGCTCATTAAGATGTATGTGTTCAGGACTGTTAAAATTCCAACTCATTACCTAATAGTTGCACCTCATGCACTTGGATACCTTTGAAAATGCTTCCAGCCCTTCCATTTCAGTCTTAGCAACCAACTGACAGTCTCCTATTTACCTTTGAGAGACTTTAAGAGAACGTTGCTATAGTGAAGTTAAAAATGAAAAGGAAAAAACTCAACAAGGAAGAACTATTGATAATCCTCTCTACTCATTTTCTTTGAAGTAATCTAATACACATGAGGAATGAATTCTTTCCAGCTTTGGGGTCCGTGCTCAAGTTTTCATTCATTCTTTTCTCTCTTTCATTTATACATTCCGTCAGGGAAAAAATAATTCAGCCTCAAGAACAATTTCAGAGCCCAAGCTAACAGTGTCTTGGAGGCAATGCCAACCAAAGTTTATTAATTACTAACACTTGTTCTTCAGGCTTTAACTCAAGTATCCCTTCCACTGGAGGCTTCCTCTAATTCTTCTCTCCCTGTGATGGAGTCAAGTCATTCTCACCATCATGCTGCCTTCACTCTTCCTTTAAAGCATAGGACTTTTTGTTTCCCCTGTATTTAATGCTTTTTTCCTCCTTTGTTCTCTGTTCCTAAATTTTGAGCAGTTTGAGATCAGGGACCATACTGCATTCATCTTTGGATGCCCAGCTGGGGCTGTAGTCATCTGAAGGCTCAAGTAGGGATGGAGGATTCACGTCCAAGATGTGACACTCACACGACTGCCATGTTGATGCTGGATGTTGGCAGAAGGCCTCATGGGCTTCTCCAGGGGACTGCTTGAGTGCCCTTACAACATGGCAGCTGGCTTTCCCCAGACTGAGTGATCTATGAAAACAAGGCAGAAGTCATGATGTCTTTTATGATCTCGTCTCAGAAGTGTATGCTTCATCATTCCCGAGATATCCTTTTGGTTACATAGGTAATCCCTGTGCAGTGCGGGAACAGAATATGCAAAGGAATTAATACCAGAGGGAAGAGCCACTGTGGACTATTTTGGAAACTGGACACCAAAGACAGCATATTTTTTCAAGAGCCATTATGGTGAAAGTTTGTTAGCTGATAGACAAGGTTTCTGCTTTTATAGAGCTCTTGTTCGAGATGAAAGGAGACAAAAAATAAGGAAATAAATTAATCAGGGATTTCATCCAGAGTTGAACATTGAGAACAAAATTAAGCAAGGTAAGGCGAGGTGAGGTGAGGTGAACAGGGCCATTCTTTTCTAATGGACAGTCAGGAAAGGCCTCTTCAAGAAAGTGTCATGTGAACTGAGTCATGGATGAAGAGAAAGGGCAGCCATACAAAGATCTAGAAAAGACTGTCCCAGACAGGAGAAGGAAGAGCAAAGGTCCTGAGGCAGGAGCATGTGTAACGTATCCAAGGAATGGACAAAGGAGAAAGGTAAGCGAGGGGGACACTAGCAGGAGACAAGGTCAGAGAGATGCAGCAGAGGCCAGATCATGGAGCAAGGACAGAGTTTAAACAGAATTTGGGTTTTGTTCTAAGAGTGACAAGAAGCCATTGGACAGCGTTAAGCAGGTAAATGACATGATCTAATTCACATTTTGACAAACAGAATGGTACCGCCATTTACAAAATGGGGAAGACTAGTAGATTATCAGGTTTCAAGGGGGAGAAATCGAGAACTCTCTTTGAGGTGTTTATAAGTTATCTAAGCCAAGAAGGCAAGTAAGATGTTAGATAGACCGATATGGAGCACAGAGGACACAATCTAAACCTGGGAGGCACCTTCACATACACAAATTAAGATACATCTCAGGTGTATGATTCCAGAAGAGGGAGAGACTATATTCCCACTGGGCATATCACAGAGGATTCTGGGAGGAGGTGGAGCCATTTGGGCTGCCTCTCAAAGAGAATTCCACCAGTGGGGATAGCGAGGAGAGTTTAAGAGACAGGTTCAGTGTTCAGAGAGGCAAGAAGAGAGGTGAGGAGACTGCTGCAGTAATGCATCTGTGGGTGACGACAAAAGGGACAGTGATGGTGACAGCTGCAGTGGGAAGGAAAGAACATTGTCCGTACACCTTGCATGGATATTGAAAAGAACACGGTAGTTGACAGGACTGGGAAGAAAAGGGAAAGATCCAAGGAGCCCGAAGCCCTGAGCACATGAGGAGGAAGAATAGAGCTTCGCTAAGGAGCTGACTTGGGGCTGTCTGTTCGTGGAGGGAAGGGAAGGGGAGAAGAGAGAAGGCAAGACCGCGAGGCAACAAGACACCCAAATGGAAACGCCCACTTCTGCTGCTCTAGAAACAGACTTGGAAATACAGATTAGGGTTTTGCTATCTAAGGATGTCCCTGAAGGTAAGAGGAAAACACATGGTTAAGAGAAGGGAGAGAAGAAAAAAGTAGAGCTTCCCCAGGCTAGTTCAGGTGGGCAGGGCAGGCGCTCGGATCTGCAGCTCCCAGTCAGCATCCGGAGGCTGATCCCTGCAGCTCCACTGCCTGGACCCCACCCAGGACATGCGTTTCTCTCTTAGCACCTAGTAGATGAATGAATTCCCATGACAGGTGACAATCTCTTCTGCAGCCACAGCTGTCACCCAGAGTCCCCTCCTCACCTGTGGCTTCTACTGTTGTCACTCCAGAAGCGGGGCAGCTCCTTGCCTCTCCTGGAGACCCCTATGCAGTCCTTTGAGGCTTCTCCCTTCTCTCATTGCTGCTTCTCCCAGGGGGTTTGGATTCTCTCTGAGCGGCTTCCCTCAGCACGGGTGGGGCAGGGGTGCTTGCTGTTTAACTCAGACCCTCCGTCTCTCCTGTCTTTCGTTGTTTGTCCTACTCCAGTGTGCACTAGGCATATGGGGGTGTGGAAGGGCTCACAAGTTAAGTTGAAAAACAGAGGCCTAAAGTCACATCAGGGGCACTGGGCAACTTGGTCCCACCTTAGGGACATTAAAAAGAGGCACATGCACTAAGTGTGTATGTCTGGATGGGAGGTTTATCCTTAGTAGCCCCACACATTTCTGTTGTTTACATAAAAATGAAAAAGAAAATGCTTAGCAGGAAACTACCCCCTCAGTATGTCAAAAAACACCAGAGTGAATAAGGCAATTTCATGAAAAGTTTTACTTTAGGGAGATGGTTTGGACGTTAAGACATTGCAGCCCCAGCCTGGGTATTGGTTAGCTCCCGACAGACATGATTTGCTATAATGTAGTATCTGTCATAGTATGACTTGATTTGCCCCCAGGAAAGTGACTGGATCGTCACATCACACCCTGCAAGTTAAAATTGCTCATGTCTCTTGGTGCTGACCCCAGGCCAGCAAAGCCTTCCTCTCCAGCAATGTCAAGATGTGAGTTTGAAGTGTCACCCAGCCCTTTCTCACACATTCCCATTTCACATTCCTCGGGGGAAATGAAGGTTTCCTGTGAGTGGCTGTGTAGGTTCTGGTCCCTAAGCATGTTCCTCTCCTTGCCCCATTTTTCTTCCTTTTGGAGTGCAGCATTAGTGACCAATCTACCGGTATCTGATGACCTGTATCTTTTTTGAATCCTGCAAAAAAATAACTTGTCTTGCTTGCCAAAAGCATCAGAGCATCCTAGTCAAAAAGTGTATCGTCCCCATTTTTGTCTCGAGGCATCTGGGACCTGCATTCTTTCGTGAATTCTTCCCCATCTTGGCTGACCAAGTCCTCATGGGTAAGCCCGGCTTTCTGCTTTTCCTCAGGCCTCACACCCCTGCTCCCCCTCCAGGGGTCAAAGGTTACTCTCCAGTTCTGTGGGAAAGAAAACGCCATCTTGCCCTGCTCACTATTCCGTGTTAAGGTTGGGAGCAGAGTGGGGCCAAATCCATCTGCACAGAAGGGGAGAAGGAGGAGTCCTGTGTTAGCCTGGTAGGATTGCCATAACCTAGTACAACTAACTGGGTGGCTTTACCCACAGGAACTTATTCCACTCAGATCTGAGGGCTGCCAGTCCGAGCTCAGGGTGTGGGCAGGGCTGGTTCCTTCTGAGGGCTGAGGGAAGATCTGCTCCAGGCCTCCCTTGTTGGCTTGGGGATGTCCGTCCTCTTCCTCACACTGTCTTCCCACTATCTGTGTCTCTGAGTCCAAATTTCATCTTCTTATAAAGATACTAGTCATATTGGATTAGGGCCCACCCTGATGACCTCATTTTAACTTAATTACCTCTTTAAAGACCTTAACTCCAGATATAGTCACATTCTGAGCAGTAATTACTCCACAGGGGTTAGAATTTCAGCATATGAATTTTTGCAGGGGTGGGGGTACAATTCAGCCCACAACAGATCCCCATTGGATTATGGAGGCTGGATCCGGGCCCCAGCTGTGCCCCGAGGAGCCGAGGTGGCGTCTCCAGAGTGTGCCAGTCACGTGCTCTGCTGCCCTCCCCCATGGGGCAGCCTTTGCACCCCCTCGCCTGTCTAGGAGCTGTCTTCAACTGTGAGAAAGCTCAAGACAGTTGTACTTCTTTCAGCTCAGCAAGGTGGATTGTGTCTCAAATCCATGGGATAATTACTGCTACTTTACAGCCATTGTAGAAAGAAGTAAAGAGGAAGCGGAAAAGCCCAGCAAAGGACGTGATACCATATCTCTTACGGGCTTCTGTTCTTCCCTTCTACTTACTCCTTGGACCACACTGAAGATAAGGGATAAGAGGGTGGGGTGCATGTCCTCTGCCTGAGTTCAAATACCCTTCCTTGATGAAGCCTTCCCTGTCCTCCTCCACCCCCATCCCCACCATGGCAGAGTAACCCACTTCTTCCTCTGGATTCTTACATTCCTTATATGTGCCTTTAATTATCATATTACTAAGATTGTTTGTGTATACATTTATTGGTGCACACCAGTTCATCAGCCTGTCGATGAGAAGAGGCATCTCTGTGTCCCCAGCATCAAGTGCCCATGGCACATTTATCCAATGCTGAAAGACTAAGCAAAGGAGTGAGCCACTGCACGTATCAGAGAAGTTGCTGGTACCAGTACACTGATGACAGAGAGCCTAATCAGCATGCGTCCTAGTTCACGTCCTCTGAGAAGCAGACACCAAGACAGGGATTTAGACACACGAGGGATGTATTGGGGGAAGTGTCTGTGGGAGAGAAAGGGTTGGGGGTTGGGGGGCAGGATCTGAGCAGAAGAGGCAGGGAGAGAGGGAAGGAAGAGGAGCAGATGGGAGAGTCTGAGGCTGCAGGACAATTCTCAAAAAGGTTCAGCCAGGCTGGTGGGGAGTCCTTGAGCTCAAGTTGCTGTCAGAGGAGTCCTGGGTCTCTCAGGAACGAGCCTGCATCAGCATCGTGCCATGCTCCATCAGTGGCAGGGAGCACACTGGAAGCGTGGCTGTGAGGCAAGCATGGTGAGGACATGGACGTGACCGAAGAGCCCAGCAGCTGGCTCACCAGTGCATTGCTCTCCATGCAGCAGCAGGTCTGTGTGGCAGTTTCATGGCAGCCACAGCACGGAAGAATAATGACAATAATTAATAACAATTAGCACGTATCATGGTCGTGCTACATGTTTTCTACGCACGATCTTGTTACTGCTCACAACAACACTGTGAGTAAACCCATTTAACAGATGAGGAAATGGAGGCATTAGAGTCTATATCTTCCCTTCCTTTCTCTCTCCACTGAGCTGGCCAGAACCCAGTTGGCATCCATCAGTCACTCAACTATTATGCCAGGAACAAGTAGGGGACCCTAAAGACCTTGCTCCCAGTCTCAGAGTGCCCCACAGAAGCAGCCCAGTAGCTCTGCCTGGCTCTGGACTCACGGGACCTAGACCTGAGCTCGTGCATATATCCTCTCCTTGTACGCATCTGCGCTTTCCTTGGTAATGTGCCTTCTGAGGTCCAGTGATAGGGAGAGTGTGCTGCTGCCTGTGCTAACAGGATTTAGCTTTATGTGACAGGAAGACTAATATGGGCCCTGAGCCATGTGCTGCTGGAGATGGAGTGTGGATGCTCTTTGTTAAGCTCCCGGGGTCTGGAAGGAAGCAGCTATGCTCTTGTTTAATTCCATATGAGCAGCTTTTTTATTTTTACAAATAGTCCTCTTGCTGTTAGGGAGTGAGTGAGAGACATAAATCATCATCATGTCTTTGGCAGCCAGGATTTCTTGGGCATGGTCCTCATTAAAGTCTTTAGTTGCAGGGTTCCTGGAGACCTTCCTTTGATAGCTAAAAACATCAAACTGAAAAAGCCATGGTGAGGAGGAGGAGGAGGAAAGAGGGGGCGGAGAGGAAGGGATGGAAGCTCATGAGGACCCCAGAACTGCTTTGGGAAACAGCAAGGCAAACTAGAATGATTATTTTTCACAGCTACAAAAAAAAAAAAAAAAAAAAAAAAAAAAAAAAAAAAGAAAGAAAGAAATCCAGGAGCACAAGCAGCAGGAGCGATAAAATTTCCCTGCTGGACAAAGAAGAGAGAGTGTGACACGGGCGGGAAGGGTGGCTTCGGAGGTGACTCACAAAAAAGCAGAAGTTCTCGGATACTTTCCCTCCCAGCTCTCAGCCCAGCAGGCTGTGGCCATCAGTGAACTAACCTTTTCCTAAAGCCTCGTCTCCCTGCTGGGTGGGAATCCAATCCCCGTACAGAGGTCACTGGGAAGACCATCGCTGCTGCTGGCAGTAGCTGCTCATTCACAAAATGAGCTCCTTTGTGATCAAGCGAGGGCGGGCAGCCCGGGCTGTGTGCGTTCCAGGCGGGTGCGGGAGAGCTGCCAGCGTGCTCGGTCAGCGGGGCCCCAGGGCACATGCATCTCACTTTACACAACTGATGTGGCCCTGCAGAATCATGTCCAGCAGTCCCTATAAATCAAATCGCATTTCAAATGCACGAGGGAGCTGGTCATTTAAAGGAACCCTGCAGTGAATCTTTTTGAAAAGTAAAAAATCACTGCTGAATTGATCTATTTTGCTGTGGAGTAACAAATATTTATGAAGTGCTTATAATGTGCCAGGGGACGTGCTAGATACCATGAGCATTTGTTAAAGTGGGGTGTCCCTGAACCTGAGAAAAACTCCTTGAGAGAGTTGGTTTTGGTTAAACCAGGATAAGCTTAGTACGGAAACAGGAGAGACTCCAGCTGGAGCCATATCCTCATGTCACAGTTACAGGATCTACCAGTTGGTCTCCCTCTGAGTAACCAGGCAATATTTCTCTTTCATGAGAACAAGCAGTGCTCAGTGTCTTTTTAAGGTCTGAAGGAAGAGGCTATGGCTGGGGGCTCAGGGAAAAGACCAGGGAGGGACCCCTATCAGGGAACACAACCTGAGTCAGGTTTTCCCATCAATATCCACACATAGTGGCAGTAATCTCTTTCTGTGGTTCTTTCTAGGAAACTCAACATCAAGCTTATTCATTCTGGGCTCGTATGTACAATTTGGCATTACGTAGATTTGCATATAACTTGAGTTAAATCGTATTTCCAAGACATATATGTAAGTTTTAGCCTCTAACATTTGGGAAACTTATTGTACTCGAAAACACATTTATAAGAGACCCTAAAATAGTTGAAGTTGTTGAAAAACAAAACAAAACAAAACCATTTTCATAAACGCAGATGTCACCTGGAGGTTAGGAGCACAGACTCAGATGTTACACTGCCTGCACTGGAATCCCAGATCTAGCATGTTGTACTATGACCTCAGGTATGTTATTTATCAGCTTCATGTTTTGCTTTGCTTATCTGTAAAATGGGGATAAATAATAGAGCCTACCTCACAGGGTATTTGTAAAGATTAAATCAAATGTAATTTGATTATGTAATTTAGATGTAATTTTACATCTAAAGGCCTAAAAGAATATCTAATATATAGTACATGCTCAATAAATGTTAGTTATTACGATGTGTGAGATACCTCAAAAAGTTTGTGGAAAAATAGAATTAAAAGATAATACTAATCTTTCCATGAACTTTTTGAAATACACTCATAGTTCATTTAAAAAATAAAACCCTAGACATACACTGCATGGTTTAAGAGGTTCGACTGCCTGGTGGCAGCTGGCTGTCAATTGGATGAAGCACCATAAAGAAGGGACAACACATGTACTAAAGTCTCACTACTGCTGGAAACATATTATGTGCCTCCAAAGGAAAGGAATTCTAATCAAGCCAAGTAATAACCTTTGCAGGCACTATTTAGAGACGTATCTTTGGCACTTAGAATGGAAAAGGATCTTGTAAAGGGATTGTGGGCCCAAACGCACACTTTTAAAATGAGGAAAAAACAAAAACAAAAATCAAAAAACAAAAATCAAAAAAGGATGTACATCTTTTTGATTAAAAAAAAAAATATATATATATATATATATATATATATATATATA
>NW_007733074.1:34595-71124 GCF_000696425.1 Galeopterus variegatus | reverse complement strand
TATATATAGAGAGAGAGAGAGAGAGAGAGAGAGAGAGAGAGAGAGAGAGAGAGAGTCTCAGATCTTCCAGTCCAGGATGCTTCCTGGTAAAAAAAAAAAGGGGGGGGGGTTCCCCAAAGCTAGAATGAGTGCTTCATCAAACAGAGAAGATGGTTATCACGTTTCTTCTGGTAAGTAGCTAGGTCATGACTAGAAACCATCAACAATCCCTCTAGACAGAATCAGGGGTTAGGGTAATAACATACTGTCTCCAGATAGAAAGAAAAAGCAGATAGGTAACAGGTTTACTGAAAGAGTTCTTGTCTTTAGGCACAAACATTTGCAACAAGGTTCTCCGGAGAACTCTGATGGTAACCACGACCTTATCTGACAAGAGGAGCAAAGAGTACAGTGGGAAGCTGGGGTGCCGCTGATGCATTGGTGGCACTTCCTATGCATGTAGGAAACTTGTGGCTGGACAGACACAGATAACACTCGTGGCACCACCCCACCCTGTCGGTCATCAGAGTGGGACATGCCGGAACAGCACACCAGCTCCACTCACGTGAACTGTTACAGAGGAGGATTGTTACTACCTGACCTGAGCCTCCTACCATGAGCAAGGAAGATTTAGTAGCAATAAATCTACATTGGCCAGGCGACTGTGGATTTTCCAAGAACAGAAAGAATCCTTTTTACCTATAGCAACTCCGTAAGCTGCACATGCTCCCCAGATGCCGTCTCCTTAAATGTTCTTTATTAAAATGGAATGTACTGAGATAATGTCTCTTGAAAACATCTTGGGCAAAGTACAGATCCCAGGGAATTCCTAGAGACCTTTCCTTGCATCTGTGCAGAGTCCATGATGCACCAAGGATTCTCTTTCCTCTCCAGGTCTTCCAAAACAAGCGGAGGCTTGGACTCATTCAAGAGATACACTGACTCAAAGAGTAAACAAAGAAAAAAATAAGGATTGGACAACTTGGCCGCTAGTGAGGTGAAATCAGAGTACTAATGCCAACATGAAGAGCTAGGCAGACAAAAGGACAGTGTGATTCAAAATATAAGTGATAAATATCCAAAGGCAGTTGGAAATGCTGCAGAAGGCAAGCGAGAAAGCGGACAGCCTCTCCTCCAGGGGACCACCAGGGGGCAAGCAGCCTGACAGGTGAGACAGGGAAATGGCATGACTGTGTTTATCTCGCTCAGCAAAACAATCCAAAAGGGAGAAGAGGTGGGGGACACAGCTCCACGCTGGCAGGATGCACTGTGTCAGGGAGATGCTGTTGGACAGTGAAAAATCTGGTTGTTAAATCCTTCGGGTTGATATTCAAAGAATGAAAATCAAACTGCCGAGGGCTGTGTGTATGACCTTAGCACTAGAAAGGAAGCAGGAGGTGCCCAGAGGAGCCCTAACTCCTGCAGAAGCACGGGTGTCCATGGACCAAGTGCTAGGCTCTATCTCCACAAGACTGGACCGAGACCTGCACTAGAAGGCCACATAGCAGTTCTCTGGGCTCTTGCCTCTGTCTTTACCCTGCCCTCAGGAAAGTCAATGAGCCCCCTGGCCAGATGACAAGGGACTCATTGCTCCTTGGAGAAGACAGTGACCCAGTTGAGAAAAACCAATGATAAGGTTCTCGAGTCCTAAGAAGGGGTTTTGATGTCAAGTGGGATGGACCCAATGTAGGGAAGAAATGGAAACGAGGGCTTCTGCAAACACCAATGGACTGCGAGCTTTTGAAAAATGAAGGTGGTGTCATTCTCATTTCTGTGTGCTCCCACCATGCCTGGCTTACAGTTCGTGCTCTGTGAGGAGGTGTCGAATCAAATGTAGTGAAGGAACAAGACCACCTGTGCATCCAGGGTCAGAGTCGACCTTTGCCCTTGCCAGCCAGTGGCCTTGGGCAAGTCCATTTGTATCTCTCAGCCTCGACTTCCTCATCTGCAAAGTAAAAACGACCATGGCCGCTGCAGAGAGCTGTGATGGGAATGACACGTAATGACTTTTATTTACAGAGCTGGCACACGGCCTGGTGCCAATAAAACTTGTCGTCATCTTTATTTTCGTCATTGTCGTCCTGCTCCTAGTTTCCATCCACCTAGGCAGGCATACGGTGCCTTCCACCCATCCCTCACGTGGTGACAGCAGTGATGACCAGGTACTTGGCCATCTCCCCTGCTGAGCTCTCTAGAAGGAACTTCTTCCTCTCCCCACATGGCTAATGTCTGAAATTCCCCTCCCTTCTCCCTGCTCTTGCTTTTCCTTGTCTCTGCTGCAGGCTGTGTGGCTGCCTGGGGGCCCTGCCCTCAAGCCTGCACCACTGGGACCAGCAGAGAAGGGGAAGGAGGGGAAGTGAGAGGAAGCATCAGAGAGACCAACCCCTAGCAGCAGCCCATGCCCTGTCCCGCCCTGGGGACACAGCCTCCACACCTGGGGCACAGCCTCCACACCGGGGTCACAGCCTCCACACCGGGAGGCACAGCCTCCACACCTGGGGCACAGCCTCCACACCGGGGGACACAGCCTCCACACCTGGGGCACAGCCTCCACACCTGGGGTACAGCCTCCACACCGGGGGCACAGCCTCCACACCTGGGGCACAGCCTCCACACCTGCGGCCACTCCGCTCCACTCTGGGAGGAGAGGCCCAGAAGTCGACTGAGCCTGGATTCCCCCTGACCAGCCTTGCAGGCAGCTTCAGGCCTTCAGTCTCCATACTGTCCTGGGGGGCATTTCTCTTTCCATAGTGGGGTGTAAAAGAAAAAGGGAAGGAGTGGGCTGAGGAGGAGGGCTTCGGGCACCTTGCCTGTTTCCTGTGTTTGTTAGAGGTACCAGCCCTGACAGAACCTCACGCTGACGTCTGTCTGCTCCTGGAGGAGAGAGCGTGTGCTCGGCTTCACTCCCCCATGTCAGTGTGGGGCGAGGGCATGGCGAGGAGACTGAAGCAGCAGGTGGGGACAGGGCAAAGAGGGGCAGGCGGCTCATTTCCCGTGTCCTGAGGAGAAATGAGATGAGGGCCCAGCAGGGATTCCTCACGCTCCCAACCCCTACCAGCTTTGTCCCATTGGAGTTCCCAACAAAGCCCTCACAGTCACCAGCCCAGTGTGACTGTCCAGTTAGAAGCGTCATGAAAGGAGAGAGCGGGAGCTGCCCATGTCACCGTCTGGGCCAGCGATGGGAGGCAGGGGGGTGAAGCATGTGCCTGCTGCCCAGAGAGAGCACAGGAACATGTCTACCAAGAAGACACTGGGACCCAGGATCCCAGGAGCACCAGTCTGGAAACCCAAGAATGCCTGACACAGCACATATTCTTGAAAATAAAGAAAACCCAGAAATCTGTGCGCTACCACGTTTTCTATTCTGTTGATTATGGCAACCCAGTCAGGTGGAGAGGAGGGCCAAGCACAGAGTCTGGGGAGGAATGCCTTTAATAAAGGAGTTTGGATAGCCACGATTATACTTCTAGGAATCGGTACCAAGTAAATAATCAGAAATGCACGAAGAAGGACATAAAAGATGATGAACAGAGCATTATTTGGTGTGGTGCTGTTAACACCAAGGGCAAGAGTTTGAATCCCCATGCTGTCCAGCTGCCAAAAAAACAAACACAAAACATATTTGAAGAGAGAAACACTGGAAGCAACTTATGCATTCATCAACAGGGGCATGATCAGGTAAGTCTTGGTGTGTCTACACAATGCGGTGCTGTTCAGTCGGGGCTGGGGACGGTCAGACACAGAGGAATGCTCGGAATGCACTGATGAAAGGTGGGATATGAAGGCGTATTTAGTACAAGCCCAATTATGTAAATCTGTACACATAAAGAAAAGACTAGAAAGAAAATGTTCACGGTGTTTTTCTCTGGTGCATGGGATTAAGACTGATTTTTTTTCATTTTTATATTTTTCCGCATTTTAACATTTTTCTATGATTATCACATTTATTTTTTCCAATTATGAAATGTATTTTAATTTCTATTTAAAGACATAATTAGGAAGAAAAGATTTTTTTAGAAGAGAGAGAAAAGTCCCCTTATCGATAACTAAACAGGACTTACTGCTTTCTTCCCTCAGCCGCCAACCTGCCGTGAAAACAGGGGCAAGTCATTTAACTCCCTCTGTCCACATAAATAGCATTGGCTTTAACTTCCGTAACCTAGTTATTTTTAAGGTCTGTATTTGAGTTCTGCTGCCATGAGGAAAACCCATGATTTCCCAGGGAGACAGCACTGAAGTCGTTTCTAAACCTCCTTCATCCATGCCTCCATGGGGACCCCCAGCGCCAAGCCACTGAGCTGACTACTGGGCATGTCTGCCCTCCATGGCTGCCCTCGAGAAGACTGAAGAAAGGCAGGCCCCCAGCACAGGAGATGCACAGGGGTCCCAGGAGGTCTCTACAAGAGGTCTCCTGAGTTGCTCGACCTTGATAAATTTGCCCAGGCCCTATGTCTGGACTGCAGCCTGTGTAGCTCCGAACCTCTGAAAGGGGATCTGTCTGTATGGAGGGTGGTGAAGACGGAAACAGGCAGATTTGGGGCAGAGGGCCTCAGGTGGCTGTGATCATCTTCAGATGGCCTCTAAGGACCCCTTCTCCCATCTACACCCTCCTTCCTCCCCACCTCTCACCCTCCCACCAAACAACCCCAATACTACCACCACACACCCCAGCTCTAGTGGCTGCAATTTTCACTATCTTTTCATAAATTACCTCAACGTCTTTCTGTTACTACTGGGAAATGCCAGTCTAGGAACATCCTTCGGCAAAAGGACATCAAAATGTACCAGGACAACTGAGATCATGTGAATATTAATGTTTACCTGAAGTTATGAGATCTCCAGGCAAGGCACTAAGGGCACTTTTGCAACCTTGAGAAACCCCTTGGGCATCAGGATGGCCCGAGTCAGCAAACGGGCAATACCGTAACCCTGCAGGACCACAGGACGGAGCACCAATAGCAGACACTATTCACGTTTCTTCCTTTATTAAACCTGAAAGGAGCAAAATTACCTAAAAAAAAAATCCTCCCCCTCCTCCCTCTGCCCTGGCCCTTCCTGGCATTCCTCACCTGCCTCCCTGCAAAGAGGTGCCAGGAAACTGTAAAACCCCAGTTAAACTTGAGTTTTGGATAAACAATGAGTAAAACTTTTGGTATTAAGTATTTCCCAGATATTGCATGGGACATACTTATCCTAAAATAAAAAGTATTATTTATCTAAAACTCAAGTTTAACTGGGCATCCTGTTTTGTTTTGTTTTGTTTTGTTTTGTTTTTGCTGAAGCTGGTAACCCAATCCACACCCCTGCCACCCAGGCCATCCCCTAATTTTGAAAAATCACAGAAATAAAAGTGAAACCTTTCAAAAAACCAGCCAGTTTCCTTAAAAGAGAGGGGAAAATCCCTTTGCTAATCATGAACCCCTGTGATTTAGGATTTTAAACCTCGGACTTCAGGAAGAGCGAAAAACAAGTTCTATTATAGTCCCTTCCACAGCCGAAATTAGCCTTAATTTATTTATTTTCTTTTTTAATTTAAGAAAAAGAGCTAGAACTGCTGTTTACAATAGCCATAAAGTAGTGTCGTGGTCCAAGCTGACACATTTTGGGCTGCTTTGAATTAATTTCTCTTTTATTAGAGCAGAAGTCTTTAGGGCTGCTTCCCAGGATACAGTTTAGAAATAACGAATTTTTGCTCACCTGAGCCCCTGAGCACTAATTACTGGGCACGTGTATTTCTTCCACAAGACTGACAATGACCGCTCCAGACCACTGATGAGTTTTCTTGGAAAACAGGTAGGCCTATTTCAGAGAAATATTGTTGTTGTTGTTGTTTCTAATAATGACACTTTTATCCCTCATGTATGTAAGGTTGTAACAAACGTTCCAGTTACTCTGCACCAAATACTGAACTCCCTGTAAGGCTTTGTTGCGCTTGCAGGACTAAACAGAGTCACCTGGGCCATCCCTCTGCCTCTGGATAAGACTGTGTTCAAGTCATGCTGCAGAAAAAAAATTTCTTTAAACCTTGTTTAAATACAAAAATTCACTTGTGCTCAACGTGGTTGAAGTCACAGTAAAATATTTTAGGGTAGTGGGTAGGCAATGGGTTCAAGTCCAGGCTTTGCTACATACCAGCTGTGTGGCCTTGGGCAATTTAGTTACCCACTCTGTGGCTTGGTTTCTTCAGCTGCAAAATAAGAGTCATGGTGAGGGTTAAATGAGTTGATAAAGGTCTTAGGACAGTGCTGGGCACAAAGAGGAGACCCACAAGGGTTAGCGATGACTAATATTATCCTTTTGCACTACTGATGGAAGCACAAATTGCCTCAACATTTCCAGAAAACAATATGGCAATGTGTATCAAGAACCTTAAGGCTGTTCTTACCATTTGACACAATGATTCTAATTTCTAGAAATCCACCCTAAGAAAATAATTGGAGATGCAGACACACACATAGGTAGAAAGAAATTCATCACAGTGTTATTTATCATACTGGTCACAGCTTAGAGTCCAACACTATGGAACTTATTAAATAAACACAAGTATATCAATTTGATAGACTATTTGTACAGTCACTAAATATCATGTTTTTAAAGAATACTCATTTAATGTCATGGGAAATGATTGGGGTTAACTAGAAAAAGGAAAAAGCATAATAAAACATAGTTAACAATGACAGACCCTGGTTATAGCTGCAAAGCAAGGGCTATTGGCCAGGTCTTTGTCTTTTTAGACAGAGTTATGCTAATGGTCAGTGGCAGAATCCTTGAAAAATTACATATGAATATTCAGTCTAATGGACAAAACCACAGTCTGCAAACTACAGAGTTATCTGGAAACATCTGGAACATCCTGAAGATACAACAGGATGCATCGAAAACTACTGGCATTTTTGTTTTGGGGGTTTTTTTGGTTGTGATTTTTGTTGTTGTGTTTATATGAAAATGCTCAAAATGATGCAACCAAAAGGGAAGCAATAAAAATCAAACCATCTTCAAAAAAAAACCCCAAACAAAAAACTGTGTGTATGGAGCCACAAAGAAACGCAGATGACTACAAGAATCATACTGACACGTTTACTAGCCCAGGAGAGGTAAAAAGTAACATGGTGTAGAGAGAGGGCTGATGGATTTTTTTCTTGCATGCACTACTCTAATCAAATGAGAAAGGCTGCCTGGCATGATGTGCTCAAAGTGCCTCTTAGAGTCTGTCCCTGCTCATGGGAAAACATACTGGGATCAATTAGTAATGTCTGCCATGGACCCAGGAGGCTGTGCTGGCAGCATGTGCAACATATATTTGCCATCCCTGACACTAGTGATAATGGTGACCAAGGAATCAAAGTAAGGTGAATTTATCCAAGAACGATTTCAAGGAAGTTTCTAGATTCTTCATCAAATTGGCCTAGAACCTTTAACCTGTAAATATCTAACATGTCACACTGAAACATGGGCAGCAGGCAGCAAAGGATTGATTATATTAGGAGGAAAAGCTGGGGAGCCAGGTAGGTTAGACTGGAGACAGAAAATGGATGTATGGAACATACAATTCACTTCATTTGCTGGGAGGTCATGAAAAGCCAGGGTCTGAGGAAATCTTGGTCAGGACCAAGGAGAGTGCTGGTAGCAGAAGTCAAGGCAAGGACTATCAAACATTATCTCATTTAATCCTCCCAACTCCCTCCTATGTTAGGAACTGTGATCCCTATCATACCAAGAAGAAAACTGAGGCTCAGTGATATTAGGGTCACACTGCTAGAAATTTGCATCACTCTTTAATCGCAGGTCTAATGCCAACAACTATAGTTTTTTCTTAGCAACCTCTACCCCCCCACACACACACACCCCTCTGACAGTAGGCAAGATCCTCTACCATCTGGATTACAGGAGGATTTTGCCATAAGGTGAAAATCAGAAGGAAACCAGAGATCTAAATATTCCCAGCTTGACTGGGAATTCCCAGTTTCTTTAATTCCAGTTTCTTTAATATTCCCAGTTTCTTTAATTTGCTGTCATACTATATTTTCTTATCAATGTTATCTGATTTGGTTGAATCAATTAATAATCGATGATTTTCAAATAGCCACACACTGAGCTGCATAGTTATCTCACAGAATCCTCACAGCCATCCTAGACAGAATGCCTAGAAGCGTGTTGATGGTAAAGAACACTTTGTGAGGGTTTTGTCTTTCAGGGTGGAAGGTGAGGAATGTACTGAGAATGTCCGAGAGAGCCCTACATGCCCATGGGTACTAACCCAGCCAGGGATAGACCTGAGACCTGGCCTGGCTCCAGTTTTTCTCACGTTGGACTCAGCAACAGGGTTGCCAAAAGCCAAATCCAATTCAGTAAACACAGACTTCTATAAAGCAAGTGCTCTTGCTTTCGCTCAGTGACAGCATGTGCTTAAAAAGTTCTGCAGAGAGGCCAAGTGCAGAAATCTGTGCCTGAGATTCTCTACTTTTATAAGAATGACCATGTGGGGCACTCAGCCAAAGTTAACCTGGAATTCAAAGGCTGAGCCCAGGCTCCAAGGAGCCAGAGCCAAGGTGGAAAGCTCCAGGCACTGGGAGGGCAGGGACAGGGTGGCTAGAGTAAAAGGCCACGTGTGGGAATGTTTATTGAAAAGAACGTGCTGGGGAGAACCCAGCCCTCACAGCTTGGGGATTTGGGAACTGGCCGTCTGCAGTCGAGAGCCCTGCCAGATGAGTTCAGCCATTTCCACTTCATAAAGAGCAAAAATGAATGGCAAACCCAGCTGGGAATGTGATTTGTGAAAGCAGATTATTGAAAAAAAAAAAAGGTTCTGCTTTTCCAAATCTCTATTCTGGTGGTCAGGAGGAGGGAAGTAGGAAGGAAAGTCCCTGGATACTTGCAGATTTCAGAAACTACTATGCTCTAAGGTCTGGACAAGAGAGCACCATGTCTTACAAGACTTCTCACCAGAAGGAGGATCTGAGCCTAAGTGGACCCAAGAATCTGGATCTGGTTGCCAGGAGAGAGTGCAAGAATGGCAGGGCGAGTAAAAGGAAAGAGTCATATATTTGTGACCCTGAAATAATATGGCCCCAGATTGCCCCTTGGGTGACAAAACTTCAAGGCATACATTAGACAGGCAGCCTGAGGAAGAGACACAGTGATTACATATCTAATTTGCTGTGACTATCTTCACGACATCACATATGTCACTGTGGTTTTCCAGATTACACTTGACTCTGGATATGCAAATCTATTTTCCCCGATGACTCAGTTTGAATTTTTTCTTGGCACGGGCTTCATATCCTGATTTCCTGTCGGCACTGCTTTTTAGGTCTCTACTGGGGTTTTTGGCACCTCCCAAACTCCCAATCTACAGGAGCTTTCTCTAGACTGCAGAGTCTTCTGACATTTTTCTCTCTTGATCATACAAAATGATATCAAACCTCACCAAATTGTCTGACATTGCTGCTTCTGGATATATATATATATATCTCCATCCAGATTTTCCCCCTTGATCTCTTCCTCTGTGTTCAGGGCTAGGGTAAAGTGAAGTCATCACAATCGCTCTTTCAAGCTAAAGGAATTTGATAAATGAAGTTGTGTGGGGTCGTGGCAGGCAATACACATGAGCAAAGTACAGTGACCATCTGTGGACCAGTCTCTTTCTTCCTTTATTACAGACACATATTCAAGTTCAAATTGCTTTGTTAAACATTTTTGTGTGTCTCTCTCTTTATATTTCAGCTTTATACAATTATTCCCAAATCTTCCCAATTGACAGTGAGAGAGAGTAATTTGAAAGGACTGCGTAAGTCCTTTGAAGATTTGCATCATCGCTGCATTTTTCCAATTTCCTGGCATCTACTCTGTTCTCTTGGACTTTTCAAGTACGATTGTAAGTGGATGAATAAATATAATATCTGGTTCCATCAATATTTTTGAACCATCCTTTGGCCTTTCTGCTTTTGCACATTTTACATTTTAAAATTTATTTAGCATCTATCGATGTTTCCAAAAAAAGGACACAGACTCCATGTTTTTAAAGATCTCGTGGATCTAATTAAGAACATGGAACAGGCATTCATACGTTGTTTCTAAATATAGGAGGTAATTTCTGGAGGAAAGAAGAAAGGTGGTAAATTAATTGATTATCTTTATGATTTTAATTACACAATTGATTTTTGTCTACTTCATCAGCTTTGGAAATAAAATCAGATTGTGTACTTTTTAATTTCTTGAATAAAATGTCCTGTCTTGCCATGAAGAGAGCAACTTTTTTCTTTTTTCCTCCCTATAATCCTTCCCCTCTTGTAATAAATACAAGGACTAAAGATCAGTTCTGATCCTAATTGCCTCAATGAAATTTGGTTTAATCAGCACAGGGGATTTCAGCTCTTACATTGTTGAAGGCATCTTACTGCCTCGTGTCATCACAGGCCAGCAGGATTTGCTGCCATGAGTGCCATAAGCAAGCACTGACATCTCTGGTGGAACTGGAGCCAAGGTGTTTTCCTTTGAAAGAGCAGTTCACTACCTCCAAAAGCTGTGGGGACACAGATGCTGCTTTTATCAGCTAAAACCATTTCCCTCTGCCACCAGAACTGCTCCTTGTTTTGACTGGAATTTCCCTGAATTAACAGGTTAATTTGGGGAGAAACTTTTCATTGTTGAGTCTTTCCATCAAAAAAACTGATATGACTCAATTTATTCAGGATTTACAGCAGGTCCTTTAGTACAGTACTATTTTCTTCATATAGGTCTTACCCATTTATTGTTAGATCTGTTCCTATGTACTTTAAAGTTTTTCTTGCTTTTATGACTAGGGTCTTTCTTTCATTTATATTTTCTAACTGAGCAGCTCTATGCACCCAAGATAGCATATATCTCGCTATCTTGTTGAACTATTTTGCTAGTTCTAATGATTTTTTTACTTGAACTTCTTGGATATCTAGATAGATAGTATTCTCTCTATTTTCAATCATTATACATTTATTTTTCTTATCTTATTGTAATGGCTAGGACCTTCACCACAATATTGTATGATAGCAATGACAGCAGACATCATTGTCTTATATCTGCATTTAGGGGTCTGCTTTAGTATTTCACCAGTAACATAGTATTTATTGTAGTATTTTGAGAACTACCCTTTATGCAGTTTTTAAAAAGAGTGAGATTTTCTATTACAAGTTTGTTAAGATTTCTTATCAGGAAATTTGTTTAATTTTATCGAATGCAAAACCTCATGAAACACAGGGTTTTCATATCAACTGTTGATAATTCATAATAAAGCTCATCTTACCACAGTTTTTATGCTTTTGCAATCTTTCCAAAATAATCAATCTCATGGCAAAATATCTATAAATAAATGTACTTCTTGGGAAAAGTGAGCCTTTTCTTATCATGGTGAGACCCAATTTTTAGAGTTATGGGTGGGACATGATCTATAAAGAATATGAATTATTGTTCAAGATGAAGTCTAAAATAACAGAATAATATTTTAAAAATCATCAAATTGATGAGTACTAAAACTCAAATTATAGATGTCATTTTATGCTCTGATAAAAGAAGAAAACCTCAAATCCTACCTTTACAAATCTAAACAAGTTTCCTCATTCTGAGCCTTAAAATACCTTTTCTCTTTACAATATACACTGTCTCCCTCAATCTTCTAACTCTCCAGTCCCAGTCTTAGGAAAAGGAACAATGAGAAAGAAAAATTGTGGTTCTCCTCCATACCCAAGAATCATACTTCACTTAAAACAAACAGTTGGTAAAACTCCAGACCCAACAGGGATGGAACACTCAACAGCTTTGCCTTTCATGTGGAGAAGAGGGAAATAGGCTGTTGTAGAATGGGGACCAATATTAGCTGATGTCTGGAAATGTCAAAACTATTAACATGAAATACTAAACTCATATGAAATCAGTGCTCTAACGGTGTAACTCCTGAATGCTTTCTGTACCAGATTGCACACCAGGATTAAGAAAACAGTCCTTGAATGTTTCTCAATAGTGCCCTCTTCACAGCTGACCTCTTGTGCTTTCCAAAGTCCTTAATTCTGCCACTTTCAGCATCCCTGTCTCTGTGGATTTATGATGTGTCACCAATATTATTACTTTCCCTGTTTCCACCCCTTCCAACCCCAAATATCTCAGGCATTGTAAGTAACACATTTCCACATAAGGGTGCTGAAAAGTCGAGAGGCAGAATTTCTCAGCAAGAGCAGTTGTATGTAAAGGGGCTCCCCACACCGTCTAAGCTGGCACCCAGGAGGCTTCACACAGTATCAAGAAAGATGGAGTGGAGGGAAGAAGGATATGCTGAGGAAGGGAAAAGATGCTTAAGTGGGGAGGCTGGCCTTCATTTCCTAATACAGGGAGTGCCAGCCAGCTCTGGAAGCAAGGGAGCTCTTTGTTTTTCAGGGGCATGCTCTATTCCCTTAACAAGCAACCTGATGCCCTTACTTCTGGGCCCGTGGGATACTTGGTAGCATGGAAAAGTTTTGTGCACATACCATCGCTATGAGAACCTGTACATCAGAGAACCAGCCAGTCCTTCTAGCCCACCATCACCTTTGTGAGAAGTAAAAATCAACTGATTATGAAATGACTTCTCATGACAAAGTTCCTGTGACCCTTTGGGGAAAAACCGCTATTGCTACTGTTATGTCTCTCTGATTATACAAATGTGGGGCTCTTTTGTACTCTTGACTGGCTGATTATTCTTTCCTTGCTGATAATGCAAAGTAAAAGCAGTTCCAATGACTGCTGGGGTAATACACTGCTCTCAGCTGTTAGATAAGCTCAGCCAGAAACCATTCCAATCCCTGCATCAGGTCGTGCCCTTCGTAGTGGTTACCAAGTACCCCAGCCAGATCACCGCCCTGCTTCATGACCAAGACTGTCAGTCCCCCGGCTTCCAGGAGTGATGGCTACTGACCTCTCACAGCTGTGTCCCTCTCTAGGAATTGCCCTTGGCTGAAGGAAGCTGCCTCGCCCAAGGTTACAATGTTTCCTTGGGGCCAGCCACATCCAAGTCTGGTCAATGGGGTGGGTAGAAAGGTCTGGCTCTCTTGACTCTATGGGGACAAGTCTGAGGGGCCAGCCCAGCACCTATGCTCCCCATGGGATCTGCTGTGGCCTCTGGTGCAAAATGCATTGCAATTCAACCTCTACCTTTGCCTCGTTCTGTTTCCCACACCTGTTCACAGGTGTTGGTCCTGTGACTGCACAAAAATTTCCACCTCAGAATCTGCCTTCCAGGGAACCAAGCATACGCCCCTTCCTCTCCACGTTATTTGGTTTCTAATTTGCTGTCTGCTACTCCTTCTTCATTAAAGCAGATATCTCTATCTAACCATACATGTATAGATTGTGTGTGTATTGCATGGGTTTCAGAGGCATATAGATCCCTCTCACAGTTTGTCTATATCCAGTCCAATCAGGGCCTATTTCAAATGACAAAAATCTGACCTCAGATGGCTTAAACAAAAGGGGCTCACAGAAGGGGAAAGTCCAAGAAGTACAGTCATCTGGCTCTGGCAACAGCTTGCTCATGGGTTCAAATGATGTTACTAGGACCTATTTATTTCTCTCTCTATTTCCTAGCCCTGTCACTTCCATGTTTGCTTCATTCTGAAAGAGCCTGTTTTAGTTAGCTACTGTCACAATGGCATTGCCTAACCAGCAACCATGAAATATAAGAGGCATTCCACAGTGAGCATTTCTTTCCCAGCAGGGGCTACCCTGGGAGACTCTTCTCATAGCCACAGTAGAAGTACAAAGAGCAAGCCCAACCACACAAGCACATTTCCAGCCTCTGCTTGTGTTACACCTGCTAACTTCTCACTGAGCAAAGCAAGTCACATGGCCAAGCCTAAATTCAAGGGCTGCCCACTCTAAGGCAAGAACCATGGCCAAGCCCGACGGAAGTAGGTGGGAAAAGCAAGGTGAACGCGTGCACAATCATCAAGTCTAACACAGAGTCCTTCCCCCATCATAGTCCCAACATAGATGCAATATCTTCAGGATATACTTCTTGCCAACGCCAGGTACAAGGAGAAGAATGCTTGTCTCAAGTCCAGCCAAAGTCTTATCATTTCTCTCTGGCCCTGGTGCATCCTCAGCCATCCCTGCACCGATCTCTGTGATAAACAGGATAACATGCACCTACTAGAGCTGTGGAGGTGGATCACCGTGTTCAAATTGCATGAATTAAATTCCACAAAGATCAGGACTTCATTACAAAAACAAGAGTCAAAGCATCCTGGACTACAAGAAACCACATACATCCTCTGTAGGGCCCCACGCCCATCGCCCTTCTGCTCTAATGTCATGGCTGTTTCCCTTTGGCTGGAACTCCTATTCCTCTCTCGGGTTCTACACATGAGAGGCTTGTTTGGTCTCTGGATGGCTGAGCTTGGTCTCCTTATGCTACTTTTTAGGTTGCCCTCTACAGTGCTCTCAAAATGACTCTTTCTATTAGGCTTCCTTCCATGGACAACCAACTGCAGGACACCTATTTCTTTATGGGTGCCCCTGGAGTCAAAGATCTCATTGGCGTCACCCTTCTCTTCCTGGAGCCATGATGACACAGACACCCTTGCTTCCACCCCGGCCAGGGGCTGCAACCCCCCAGCCACACATTGGCCACCCTGACATCCAGGTTGCTGGACCTGACTGATCTCCTGCAGCCACCCTGGGGCCTCTCTCAGGTCTGTTCTACATGAGAGAAGTTTATTTCCTCGATATTTTAGGGCAGGAAAAGACTTGCTTCCCAGAGGTGTGCCAAGAAGGAGGTCATCCACCCAGGAAACAAACAAGAATCTTTCTCTACAGACTTTCCTGCTTCCTCATGTCAAACCCTCCCTGCTCCCCCTGAGTGAAATGAAAGCTGTCAGGATCAAAGGCCCCTGTTTGTGATGAACTGCTGCTGGCTGGACCCAAACAGGAAGGACTGTCAGCACTTTAACCCCTTGTTATCCACTGTGTGTTGGCTGCATTCATAAAACTTCTGAGGACACGTTTGGGTAAGTGAAACGTCTTTTTATGAGTAGAGAGCCATACCAACTGGAAGGTTTAAAAGAATGATTAAGGACTCCAAAGGCAACAAAATCTGCCTTGGAGTATTTCTTGACCTCCTGAATTGCTTCATAATAGTTGATTTAATATATTTGTCCCAGGAGAGTGAGCAGACTAAGAAGTAGGTTCTGGAGGCAGACAGGTTGTGATATTCTCTCTTTCACCTCTCCCTAGCTGGGAGACCTCAGATGAGCTACTAGCCTCTCTGAGCCTCTGTTTCCTCGTCTGTAAGAGCATTATAGGGATCTCACGGTGGTATTGGGAGAAATAAATGAGATGAGGCATATCACGTACTTACCCTTCATTAGCTTTCACTGCGATCGTCATCCTTACTATTTTTGTTATTCCAAAAGAGCAATACCAGGTTCACTCCCTCTTTTTACTCTCTCCCTATAAAAGCAAGTGTTACAAGACTGCTCTGCATGATCAGAAATCACACAGGCTGAGAGTCTCTGGACCCTCACGTTGTGTTAAATTAGCATGTGAGCAAATCTTTGCTATGCCTCCCAAGACAACAAAGTGTGATCACTTTCCAAAGGAAAATAAATTATAGCCTAGGAGTACTGAGCAACACACAGCAGAATCAGGAACAAGGCTACACCATGGGTCAGCCCTTAGATCTTTCATTCTCTTAGGTATCTTCTAGGCACTCTGGCTTCATGATATCATGGTTAACAAGAGGAGTTTGCAAACCAATGGGAGAAGCAAATATACACATTGCTAAATATACTTCTATGGTGAGTACTACAAAAGCATAAGTGAGCACTCTAGAACAATTTTGCAACTCTGTACTTGCTTAACTCCACACTTGCTTATGGACACTTTAAATTTTTCACTGTGAAACCCAATTTAGGTTTAACTTACAACAGAGTTAGGTAGTCAAGAAAGCACCCAGTGCTTTTGAAATTTTAGATTGTTCAATTGAATTATAAATAAGAATGGGCTAGGACTTTGCCTTGTCAATTTCCAAAACATTTCTCATCTTGTCAAATAAATTTTATTAATTTCCTTAGGTGGGGTTACAGCCATGCAAACTTTCTGGTACCCACAACCATCACCCAATCTGGGTCTGAAACCATTGTGAACCATAATGTCTCAAATGAGGATGGCCACAACATCTGAGGAAACCACAGTAAAAAAATGTGTCACTTGTGGTTTATTTTCCTAGAGCCAAATTAAGAAACGGAAAGGTTTCAAGGAGAAAACTGTTAACTTTATGGAGTGAAAAAAAATCTTAGTTTTAATTATGGTCTAGACTGTCAATCTTGGCAACTATCTCACCTAACACAGTAATTTGTGGGATGTGGGGTTGGTCAGTAGGACAGCAATGAATGAGGGACAGCTTGTCTTAGCACCACGTAGGAAACCCACTTCCTCTCCACTTGCTGAGCAAGCTATGGAGATAGAACATTAATGAAGGGCAAAATACTGAGAGAAGACTCTTATCTAAAAATCCATCAGCAATAGCAATAATAGTACTTCCAGATTCTTAATTTATCCCTATGAAATTTATATCAAAGTGAGAACTTCCATCATTACTAGACTTAAAATACTGTCAACTGGAATAATATTCTTTGTTGACTGTAAGGAAAGCACTGTACTTAAGACTGTCCAATTTTCTTTTATACAAATGAATTTCAACATGTTAGAGCATAAAGGGAGTTGATTTATTTAAAGAATTCTAGCAGAAAATCAGATTCAAAGAAAACTTTGACAATTCAAATTTAAGGAAAACAGGCATTGATGAAAAGGGAAGAGGGGACTGAGAAGTATCACAGCTACCAGGAGAGTCCTCTCTAAAAAGGAGGCAGAGAAGGAAATGAAAAACAAGAAGAAAGAGAGAAGGGGAGAGGAAGAGGAGGAGGACGAGGAAGACAAAAAAGTAGAGAGGGCTTCCAATAGACTAATAAGTCACAAGACACCTTTTAAAAAATATATTTATTTGTTTAATTAACAAATAATAATTGTATATATTTATGAGGGACAATGTGATGTTTCATGTAGTATACCCTGTGGAAAGATTAAATCAAGCTAATAAACAAATCGATCACCTCATCTTCTTAACATTTTGTGTGGTGAGAATGTTTAAACCTATTCTTTTAGCAATTTTGAAATATACAATACACTATTATTAACTGTGCAATAGATCTTTAAAACTGATTCCTCCTGTGTAACTGAAACGTTGTATGCTTTGACCAACATCTCGCCTCTCCCCATCTGTGATATCCCCAGTGTCAGGTAACCACTCTTGTACTCTCTGTTTCTGTGAGATCGACTTTTTTAGATTCCACATGTAAGTGGAATCATACGGTATTTGTCCTTCTGTGACTGACTTATTTCACTTACTATAATGTCCTCTGTGTTCATCTATGTTGCTGCCTATGGCAGGATTTTCCTTTTTTATGGCTGAATAATATTCCATTGTATATCTATAGAAATAATTTCTCCATTCATCCATCAATGAATTTCAGGTTGCTTTCATTTCTTGACTACTGTGAATAATGCTGCAATAAACATGGAAGTTCAGATATCTCTTTTGAAATCCTGATTTCAATTCTTTTGGATTGAAATTCTTTGATTTCAATTCTTCTGGATATATATATATATCCAGAAGTGGGGATTTCAATTCTTCTGGATATATATATATATCCAGAAGTGGGGATTTCTGGATCATATGGTAGTTCTGTTTTTAATTTTTTGAGGAACATCTGTACTGTTTTCTATTGTAGCTGCACCATTTTACATTCCTACCAACAGTGTACAGGTGTTCCAATTTCTCCACATCCTCACCAACACTGGTTATCTTTTATTGTTGTTGTTGTTATGTTTTGTTTGTTAACAGCCATGCTGGCAAGTGTGAAGTAATATCTCATCCTGGTTTTGATTTGCATTTCCCTGATGATGAGTGATGTTGAGCAACTTTTTGAAAATTTTAACTAAAGCTTTTAATGCTTTTCTAAAAATAAAACTATTTCCAATTCTAATCAATACAATGTCGTTATTAGTATTTTGCTTTGTGCATTTCAAATATATATAATATACACGTATACATATCTATTTTATATGTATATATATGCAAATTCCACAGTGATATGAGTTGTTTAATGTCACAAAATATTCCTCAGCCACCATGTGTAACTGTTGTGAATACACAATAATTCATAAGTACCTCTCGAACCACCTTTTAAAATACAAAATGGAGCAAGTAAATGAACCTCAGACTATGAAAATGACTTTTTAATGCAAAATCTATTGCATTCATGCAGAGAAAGGATTTGACAAGTTAGTAAAAATTGCATTTTCTCTTACCTAGCTGCTTCTGCTGCCTCAACTTTGTCTTCACTCAGATGCAGTGCCATCTTCAACCTCAGCAGTAGAAGGAAACACAGACCTTCACAGCATTTGAACTGTCAGCCTTTGTTCACAATAAAAGGCAAAAATATGGAGAATAGCCACCAATTTGCATTTCCACCAGCAGCATAGAAAAGTTCCAGCATCTAATTTTAATATTCTGACTAACGGATCTTATATCTTTGTTTCTCGTGGTGTAGGGTTTTGGTGATGAATTATAAATGACTTCTCTTCCAGTTTTCCACTCTGGCTCTCTGTGCCATATGAGGACACACAAGGCCCTCCCTATAAATCTTCCCTTGCCTCTGGAGCACTGATCACCATTAGGTGTATTTGGTAGGTGCCTCACCACTTTCCTGAAATTGAAAGTCCTTTCTGGTGGTCAGTGCAAGCTGGTGGTCCAAATTGACAATTATGATTAAAGCACACAAGTACATACACAGGGTGGAAATGACTTTTAACACAGGAAGTATTTAAGAAATACAAGCATACTTCAAAAAGTTCAGGAAAAGTAGAATCGAAAGATAGTATGAATCTTTCCATGAACTTTTGAAGTACTCTTGTATTTGCTGAATAAATGAAGGCATTTAAATGACAATTTCACACCAAGCACAATTTACTTTGCCAATGGAGAATGCATTTTTGGCCCAAAGTCTCCATTTCCCCTTCCTCAGATACAATTTCTCTGTTAATGTACATTGTTATAGCCCTCACTGGGCTCAGGCATGACCTGCAAATCTGCTTTTTGTTGCTGTGTGGGCAATGCTGAGACAAAGTAGCCATCCCTCCCTCACCAGATTCTAGCTCCTGGGGAACTGGTGACGCCAAAGCACAAAGCTGACACTGTCTGACATTGTCTCTGAGCAGAAAGGTCTAAAAGGCCCCGTTTGAATCTCTCACTTTCATGTGGGAATGGGAAAAGCAGGCCGTTTGCACATGACGGATAGAGTGCAAGACTCACGGCAAATGTTTATATTGCCTGGGGCAGATCAAATGACTTGAAGGATTAACATATCAGAATAAAAAGACTCAGAGGCATGAGGAAAAGCCAGAAAACCCCACTCTCCTCAACACTGTGTCATTTTTTTGACAGGTTCAACTTGGCAAAAAAGTTATGCTGAGATGTAGTCCCTGTTCTCTTATAGGAGACTTTGTTTGGAAGCAAAATGTAAAAAGTCAACTCTTACATAAAACCATTAGACCCCAAGTCCAATTTTCTTCCTTGGTCCCCTTTTAGGAATCTCTAAGCCAGGGAAGCTCTACAGACAGAGCCTGTGCCCATAAGTCTGACCTTTTCTTGGCTCATTTATTTTCTTCTTACATTCTCCAGAAATAGACATGGAGCTAATATTAGGTCATGTTAATAATCAACAGCACATGCACTGATGAGATCATTGTTGAGCCACTTCACATTCCTGCCATTACCCATCTACAGATAACTGCTTGGAGAACGTGAGAGCCATCTGGATGGTCGTTTCTGGAGAGCCATCCTTCCCCCAATACACCATGCTTGTCTGCCATATGCCAGCAGTCAGTCAGTCTCAGGACCAGTATTTAGGTTCACTTTCAATCCCTGTGTCAAATTACAAGTAGCACTACATTCCTACTGCTGCCTTTTGGGGTGGGGGTTATAGTATTTTTCCAGCACTGTTTATTTTAAATTTCAAGGTATTATTGTTATTTCTTCTTGGTGGTTAAAAGTCCAGTTGGAAGGATTTTCCACAAGGCTGAACATTCCTGAGAAACCCTGACAATATTCAGCATTCATGATTACCTACGCAGACATATTTTATGAAAATTGCACTGCCTTTGAATGCCTTTCTATGAATGAGCTTGAATGTTGGGATTCTATTAGATTAGATTTCAGAACATATTTAACACATTTCCATCCAGCAACCTTGAGATGTCTCCTCAATAACAGAGATTATGAAAGGATTGTTATTTGGTATGAAAACATTTGCTCAGGATAGACAGGCTTCCTGAAAAATGTTATACATCTTTATGGCTGACATTTTTGTTGTTTTGAATTAAGTGGGGGTTTTTTTTCACCATCAATTTGAAATATTTCACTTATAAAACTCTTCCCATTCTACTTCAAACAAAACTGGCAATTTTCCCTCAGAAATTTAGGGACTCAAATAAAGTCACATCCATGAAAATACTTTTATTAGTAGGAAAGCCAAAGTTTCCCATACTTGCATAAATACCAAATAATGCTTGTTTAGTTTCTCATTTCTTAAGCTGGTAACCCAGAGAGCTGAAAGCAGGTATACTTTTTAAATTTTTTAATGGTAAACTTCATGTTTAAAGGAAATTAATATTTTTTCTTTCAAGTCCCCAAAAGATTTCTTAAATAATTCGTGAGAGTTACTGCACTTAGAGATATCCAATAAAACGGCATTAAGGATCCAATCTTTTTCACATAGGGAAGAAGCATTGATGTGTGGAGGTAAAGCCAAATTCAAGAGTGGATCAAGAATCGAATGATGTAATATCCTGGAGAGAGATAGGAGCTTGTAGAAGGCATCAAAATCCATTCAGGGTAAATGTGAGTCCTTACTCACAGGTTTCATTAGGAATAAGAAAACCAACAGAAGTAAAGGTTGAGAAGACAGCAATTCTTGAATAATTTCCATTAACGACAGATACCTGTTTTGGCTCCCTTCCTGAAGGCTGTGTCTCCATGAGTGAGTTAGAGGTATTCAGTCTTGAACACCAGTCTGAATGTCTAAAATCTCATCTAATCCGAATATCTTCTCTTAATTTGAGCAGTGATCCACCTCTCACTGGAAAGAATCTTAAAGTTGAAGAGGATTCTGTTAATATGAACTACTTGGGGGCTGCAGTAATTCTTTCAAGCTATGTGAGCAATCGAGTTTGAAGAGCTTTTAAGTTAAAGCACAGCTTTGAAGATGGCAGAGTAATGCACTTTCTACCTCCTCCTCTCAAAAATTGCCCTAAAACAAAAAGAACAAGAAACAGAAAAAGCACACATTTCATATTTGATAAAACAAGAAAACATATGCAACCACAAACTGCAATATAGGAAGATTGAAAGTAGAGGAAGAAAAGTCAAATGACGCAGCAGAGTGGAGGAAGGTCAAACCTAAGGGCCTTTGGAAGAAGACACTGATCAAAGTTAGCCTGAGAGGAAAGACAGAGTAATTGGAAGCTCCAAGTATGCCAGGAGAAATTTTTCTAACAGAGGTGGGTGGCAGGTGGCAGAGAGGGGACAATTAGGAGATTGGTGAAAAGGCTCAATAGGAGGAGGCTTCTTCCAAAAGTACGGCAGATTTGATACACTGACATGTCCTCCTGCCAAAACGCAATTAGAGGGTGTATAAACTACAACAAAAATAATTTTAATGCATTGGGAAATTACTAGAAAGTAAAAGAAATTTCCAGTTTCCTTCCCTGCACCCTCACCTAAGGGAGAAAAATAAGAGCTAGCTAGCTGAAAACTGAGTGCAGAACCATAACAGTAAGTAAACTCCAATAAGTAAATTCCTGGGTTAGTTGCCCTGCGGTCATGAAAATAAATGTGTCAACACCTGAATTGATGTTGCAAGACTAATCATGGATGGTCCCAAAGCAAAACAGGAGAGGTAAACATGAAGCTTCCAATTAATCCAGGTCTGTGAAAGTGTACACATGGCTCTAACAAACCACATGCAAATCCTCTCTGGAGGAAAGCATCCCAGAATTCCCAAAGATTAAGTTCTACAAAATATGAGCACACATCCCAAATTACCAAAAACAAAAGGAAAGGGGCCATTTATAAGTGAGATTGAACTGAAACAACAAACTCAGGTCTAGATCCTAAGAACCTCAGATTTTGGAATTATCAAATGGTGAATATAATATACCTAAGTATACAAAATTTAAAAGATTGAATTTTTTAAAAAGCAAAAGACCATCAAAAATTGCTAAGCATGTTTGAAGAAATGAACAAAAGAACTCTTAGAAGTGAAATATATAATCATTGGCATTTTCAGACTTGAAGTTACCGGTTGGAGTAGGAAAAGGGGAAAGACCTGGGATGAGAGTACATAGATAAAATGCAAAGGGATTAGTATTGCTCTAATTCTTAAGTTGGGTCACGGTTATAATGTTCATCTTAATGTTATACTCCAAAACTTACACTGTTCATATTAAATATTACCTTATAAATTATAATTTACACATATCTGTATAACAAAAAGTTAGACTCCCAAATCCTCCTCACCTGCTGTAGTCAGGCGACTTCTCTCACCCTCAGCTCCACCAGTGTGAGCAATAGGAGGTATATTCTAGAAAAATTGTACCAGAAAGATTCTATACCTGGAGACAGTAAAAGATTGGAGGACCCTTCTCAAAAAAAACCTGCATCACCACACAGAAAAAAAATACCAAATTATTTTCCAAAGTGGTTGTACCAATTTATACTTCTAAGTAAAAACAATCAGACATGTGGAGTCCCACAAGGAAGAAAAAAAAAAAAAAAAAAAAGAAGGACCACCCAGTCCTCCTACCACAAAACCCATCAGGCCCCAAACTTCCCTCAGGCACAGTCAGCAGTTCAAAGTTTCACACTTACCAGGCCTAGACAGCCAAGGATCAACAGGATCTTGAGGAAAACCTCCTCATAGAAGATGGGGGCCAAGACAAACAGAAAAGGAACTCAAAAAAATACAAAGCAGACTGTAGAAGGAAAACATTTTTAGATTATCATTGATTTTCTTAGAGAAATGAAAAAATATTGCTTTCTTAACAAGGAAAGGATGCTGTAAAAATGGAACTACCCAAGAATAAGAGCTCTTGTAAATGAGGGGGGAAACACACACACACACACACACACACACACACACACACATAATAGGTGTAAAAAATTTCAGCAAAATGTTTGTAAAGTAATGTGAGAAAATTTTTTACAAGTGAGAACAAAAGAATGAAGTGATGGAAAATAGGAGAAAAATTAATTAATTAAATCAATCTGGGAAGAACCAACATCTAACAGAAATCATAAAAGGAATGGACAGAGAAAACAAAAGAAAAGAGCAAAGGAATAAGAAGAGAAAGTTTCTCTGAATGGAAGACACATGTTTCTAGATCGAAAAGACCCACCAAGTGCCCAGCAAAATGAATGGGAAAAAAACCCTCACTGGGCATATCATCTTTTCAAAATGCTAGTGGCAAAAGAAACAGCTGATAGGCAAAGGATCAAATCTCCACTGGATATCTCAGCAGCAACCCTAGAATTAGAAGTTGATGGAGCAATGCCTCAAAATTTGAAGGGAAAATGATTTTCACCTTGGAACTCTATATTCTGCTAAAATATTAATTAAGTGTGAGAGCAGAAAAGAGTTATCTTCAAACATACTAAATCACAAAAGTTTAACTTTGCATGTGCCCTTTCATAGGGAAACAGAGAAGTTGTGCTCTATGGAAATGAGGGTGTAAATGAAGGTATTCGGTAATAAAGAAAGGAGAAAGATAAAGAGAATCTTTAGGACAATGGCCACATAAGAATCCAGGGCATTAGCTATCCAGAAGATCTAGAAAGCAACCAGTCCAAACAGGAGCAGGGAATTGTGTGTGTGTGTGTGTGTGTGTGTGTGTGTGTGTGTGTGTGTGTGTGTGTGTGCATGTGTATGTACGCAATGAACTCCAATATGAATATTTCTAGGAATAATATGTAACTAATATACTATCTAACATATTTGAGAAAGTAGAAAATTGTTTTGGAAGTTATTTTACAAAGCTGTCTGCTATGGTTTGAATGTTTGTGTCCCCTCCAGATTTCATATTGAAACTTAATCCCCAGTGTAACAGTGTTAAGAGGTGGGCCCTTTAAGAGGTGATTAGGCCATGAGGGCTCTACCTTCATGGATGAGATTGGAGCCTCTTTTTGCCCTTCTGCCCTTCCACCATGAGGACACAACATTCATCCCTTCTGGAGGACGCAGTAATAAGGCACCATCTTGGAAGCAGAGACTGGGCCCTCACCAGACACTGAAACTGCTGAGGCCTTGATCTCAGACTTCCAGCCTCCAAAACTGTGAGAAATAAATTTCTGTTCTTTATAAATTGCCCAGTCTCGGGTATTTTGTTATAGCAGCATGAACTAAGACAATGTCAGAATGAGCTAAGAATGGACAAATGAACTAATACAATGTCAGAAGATGTAGGTAGGCTTAACTAGAGAGTCAATGAAGAAAGTAAATAAATAAACAAGTGAAAAAAAGACAATTAGTAACTCCAAGGAAAACCAAAAGTTGTGCAAAAAAAGGAAATGTAATCATAGCATGCTACTTGGCTCAACAGTAAACGACTGGACTTCCAGTCAAGATGGTGGAATAGTCGGTCCCCAGCATCACTCTCTCCCACAAATCAACCAATTTACAACTATCAAAAAGCAATGACAGCCAAGCTGGGACCACTAGAGCCCTGGGGAAGAGGAGGAGAGACCTACAGAGTGCATGAAGGTGGGAGAAGCCATGATGAGAGAAAGAAAAAACTCCTCCCACCGTCTTGAATCATGGCCATTTCCAAGCTGGAGCTGCTGAGCATACAGAGCAGGAGCTGTCAAAAAGCCCCAGCTGTGCCTTTCAGATGAAGTTGCTTGGAGGTGGCAGGGGAGGAGACGGTCTTGGTGGCCCCCAGGACAGCAATACCACTAATAGTGTTCCCATGGACCTACATAGGACCAAGGAGCCATGACAACTGAAAAAAAGGAGCCACTCAGAGGCCGGTGAGTCACCGCAAGGGACTGGAGCATGGCCTGTCCCATGGGAAGTGTTTGGAGCAGGGGCAGTGGAGGAGATGGGCCCACTGGGGGAACACTGGGGCACAGCAAAGATAGCTGCTCTGCCCCCCAATCAGCGTAGGACCACTCAGAGGAGACTGGTCAGGAATATAGAATTGCATGGGGTACAGTTTGATGAAAAGACTCAGTCCCAGACCAGTGTTTCTATACAACCCAGATGCACTAGTTTTCAGTAGAACTAGAAGCACCTATAAAGTCAACCATTAAAACCTGAGCTGCACAAAAAGCCTTCCCTAGGAAATCGGCAGCAAGGCAGCAATTTAGCTCAACCACAGAGCTCAAGTACTGGTCCCCACAGGAAGTTCCCCCATTTTAGCAGTAAGCAAAGGACAACGAATTAGTTCCAATGCAGTTTAAGTGGTAAGAACAGCAAATAATCCAATACAGAACTGAAAGAAAAAACAAAATACCCACAACCAGAGACAAAGTTTGATATTAACTAGTAAAGGTCCCATTTCACCAAAGAACACATGTAACACCTAGAAGAACCTCAAATCCCCTGAGCTACCAAACCAGAAAGGGGGGACTCAGCCATGCCCCCTGATACCCACAACCAGTCCTGAGGGTGGGGGCCTCAGGCCTCGACCACACCCCTCCCGACAAGCGTGACCACCCCATCAATGACCACTGGGCTGCCACAGGAAGTGCCCCCAGCTCACCCAAGCCAGGGCAGCTGGGGGCCTTGGTCCTCTGTCATGCCCCTCCAACACAAGCAACCACCCCAGTAATGACTACCGAGCCATCACAGGAAGCATCCTGGGCTCTCCCAAGCCAGGGTGGTGTGGGGCCTCAGGCCTCAGCCATGCCCCCTACACCTGCAGTCAGCCTAGCTACAACCACCACCGAGCTGCAGCAAGAAGGGCCCCAGGTTCCCAAGCTGGGGAGGTGGGAGGCAAGGGGTTTTGCCACAACCCCTGACATCTGCACCCAGCCCGGCAATGACCAAGCCACTGCTGGAAGCTGCTGTGGGAATGTGGGGGGTGCTATAGGCCTCAATCCCGCCCCTCCTCCTTTCTCCTTCTTCCATCACATTTCCTTCCCCTTTCCCCTCTACCCCTCCCTCCCAACTGCTCTGCAACAATGTCATAGAATATAAAGACATAATATTAATAAAATAAAATAAACTGTAAACAATTACTTTTGTTGTTATGATAATGAAGACTTAAATGTGGTTAAAACCAAAAACTGTGATATAACTATGTTGGATGGATGATAATAGGGAAAAGAGGAATGTAAGAGAGTTAAAATAGTAAATCAATAGATGATGCCTAAAATTAATGAATTAATTATAGATATATGTAACATTGTTTCAAAATATCGATAAAATGTCAGAAAAAAAACAACAAGAAGGATTAAAAGTAATTGCTGCTGGGGAATAAGATAGAATGGAAAGCAGGTCCAGAGGATCTTTTTGTTACAAGCCATTTAGCACTGTTTTGCTTTTAAAATTGCATGCATATATTGCTTTAATTTAAATATTTAAAAAATATGTCATAGGCTAAATCACAATGAGGTAATTGAGGTTCAGGGGTAGTAAGGAACTTTCTTAAGTAAGATGGTGACCTGGAAATAGGATGGCCAGGACTTGCTGTGTCCCCCCTGAGTATGACTGATTTCACTAATGCCTCTAATTTTTCATGTCTTTTTATATCCACCCCTCTTGTAGGGCCTGCCCACCCTAGGTCTAGATATGGTCATGTAACTTGCTTTTGCTAAAGGGACGGTAACAAATGACACAAGTGGAGGCTTGGAAAAGCATTTGCACATTTCTGATTTATCTCCTAAACTCCTGTGACAGCCATGAGAACATGCTGAGTCTAGCTGGTCAGAGGGATGTGAGAGATATATGGAGGAGAGCCACATTGTCCCAGAGGGACCATGTTAGGGTAGCCAGCCCCAGCCAGCCATCCAACTTGTCATGGACACCTGAGCCCAGCCAAGATCAGCAAAGTCTGACCCAGACCCCCCAGAACCTCCCAGACAATCCCCAGACTCATGGGAACAATAAATAGTTGTCATTTTAAACCCAGAGTCAGCACAAGTTTTCTGTAAAGGGCCAGATAGTAAATATTTTAAGCTTTGTGAGCCATACAACCTCTGTTGCAACTACTCATATCTGCCATTGCAGTGCAAAAGCAGTCATAGATAATGCATAAATTAAATGAGTATGACTGTGTTCTAACAAGACTTTAATTTAAAAAAAAAAAAAAACAGGCTCCAGGCCAGAGGGTCATAATTTGCTCACCTTTGTTTTAAACCATGAAGTTTTGGGGATATTTGTTACACAGCAATAACTAACCGAGATACTCATTAACAATTACCATCTCATCAGCCATGGGGGTCGTAGCTTGCCCATGAAAAGGGAGTTATATGGGAGCCAAGACTCAGTAGTTGGCATAAGGATGTTATCGAAAAGGCCCTGCCTAAATTCTCACAATATTTGCTTATTAACCTATTAAAATGTAAATTAAATCTGTGAGTTATCATGGCCACCTGTTGCTAAACTCAATCAGTTCACATTAAGAGCCCAGGATAGCATAATTGCACATGATAGTATATTTGGATGTAGCAACAACTTTAGAACTAATTATAACAATTCTTATCTAAAATAAGAAAAAATAAATAAAATAAGCTTTGCCAGTATAGGTAGTCATCACTTTGAATGCTTCTGTTATGCACAAGTGTTAGTTATCGTGATTTCATTAAACAATACCAGTCTACTAAAAATACAGCTCAAATTTCAATTACCACAGCATATTAACTGTGACAGTTTCATAAAATAGAAACAAATATGAAAGTACAGCCAAAAACTGAAAATGACGATGGTTTCTTTTTTTAAATCTTTATAACACTTAGCAAAGACATAGATAATAGCTATGAAAATATTTTATACTGTCGACTATTTCATGGAAAAGTTATCAATTGTAAAGGTGAGTTTTTTTCTAAAGTTCCAAATTTTCCAACAGGTGGAAAATAGAGGTGAAGTAGAATCAAACATAAATGCAGTTACAGAAGAAACAGCTGACCATGGGGATGTCGACAGCACTGCTGTTCGAGAAACTCTAGACATGCAGCCAGAACTTAGTGAAGGCACACTTACTGACACAAATGAGGAAAGCGGTGGTGATGGAAAGGATAAAAATGTCTCAGAGGAGGTGACACTGGCAAAAAAGCGTCCCATGGAAGCAACTCTTGGCGATACTCACAACTCTGAAGAACAAAGGCTGAAGTGCTGGAGGCAGATCCAAAGGAAGAGAGGCACGTGACCGCTCACCTAGCACAGAGAAGCTGCTCTCTCTGTGACCGTTTTTCCTGCCCGATCAAAGTAGCCAACGCAATCTGAAACTATGGTAACAAACTAAAATGTATTTGCTGAAAGTAAATGCTGTTGGAAGACGCAGAGAAAACATGCCGAAGATGTGAAGACATGAGCAGTAGAACAAACTACACAGTGTAGAGGTTTATTTTGCACTATCATTAAAGAGAAGTTTCTATCATGTCTTGGCTTATAGTATTTGCTTGATTTGTTTCAATGATGGACTACTTTTCTTGCGAGCCAATAAAGTAAAGATGGAAATAACTGATTTAATAAACATAATGTTTTATGGCAAACTCTGTTAAGTGTGACCACCAATGAAGTGGTTGCTTTGGCCTGGAGTGTTGGGGAAAAGAGTGGATTCCGTGAGAAGGTTCCAGAAAGAGTACTGCCCATGTAAGTGATATTCTGCATTATTTATCTGTAGACAAGCCCTCTCAGCTAAGGGACTGAAGCCAGAAGAGCTACAGGGTGACATTAGTGTGGTTAGTTTTATAAAAACAAGTCATGGAAATATAGTCAAATCTTTATAACACTTAGCAATGAGATAGATAATAGCTATGAAAATATTTTATGCTGTCGACTATTTCATGGAAAAGATATCAATTGTAAAGATGAGCTTTTTAAAAGTTTCAAATTTTCCAACATTTTCTGTGATGACAAGCATTTGTTAGTATGCTATAATCTTTTAAAAATATGCTCAATCAATTCCTTTCAGGTAAAAGTGACATCTCAACAATGAATAACTGTTTTTTTTTTTTTTTTTTTTACCCCATGAAAATTAGGTTCGGAAGGGAACATTTGGAAAATGGATGTTTGGAACCATTTCCATTGTTGTGTGACCTTTTACTGTGGAAAAAAATGTATGTGTCTTATCTTAAAGAATCTTTCACATCTGAATGTTTTAAAAACTTTGGATCAGAATTTTTAAATGTTTTCAACCTCATTCAATGGATTTTGTCATTTGTTAAGTATTTTTTTAAATACCTCTGAATAATTGGCAATACTTATTGACATTTTGGAATAAGAAGATAAACTAGGGCCGGCCCAGTGGCGCACTGTTACAGTGCGCTGCTTGGGAGCACGGCGGCGCTCCCGCCGAGGGTTCGGATCCCACATACAAACCGGTTCCTGCTCACTGGCTGAGCGAGGTGCGGGCGCAACACTGAGGGTTGCGATCCCGTTGCCGGACACGAAAAAAGACAAAAAGGAAGAAAAAAAAAAAAAAAGAAGATAAACTAGCCAAAATTCCACAGAAACCATTGTACGCTGGTAGTTGGGATTTTAAAATGAGTATCTTGATCCATAAGTGAGCTCATGATGCACCTTTCCATGTGTGATGTCACCGTGGAATGCAGTTTGCGATTATGTCAACCATTTTAGCAAATATTAAAATAAATTGAACTTAGATCCAGAACTTTGAACACTGTTTCACAAACTCTTAAGCCCATATTTTTAAAAATAATGATGTATTCGGGCTGGCCCGGTGGCGCACTGCTACAGTGTGCTGCTTGGGAGTGTGGTGGTGCTCCCGCCGAGGGTTCGGATCCCACATACAGACCGGTTCCCGCTCACTGGCTGAGCGAGGTGCGGGCGCGACACCGAGGGTTGTGATCCCGTTGCCGGTCCCAGTCCAGTACGGGCGTGACACTGAGGGTTGCGATCCGTTGCCGGACACGAAAAAAGACAAAAAGGAAAAAAAATAATAATAATGATGTATTCAAATGACATTACTTTTACTAAAAATATTACTTAAAATCGTCATATTTCAGTAAGGGCAAATGTTTTACTAGAATGAAAAATAACATTAAAATTATTTTTAAACTTGTATTTTAAAATTATCTTTTAAAATTGTTCATTTTCGTATACATTTTAGAATGTGCATACTATAGTACTATAGTTGTGAACATACAAGACTTTAAAGTAAATGTACATGGTAGGTGTGCATGGTCAAGAATTTTTTATTTATAGAGATGCAGGTTTAAATGATTTGGAGAATTCTATTTAAGAGCATGAGCTTTGGAATCAGATGGCCCTGTCTTTGCCCTGACACTTTCTAGATATATAGTCATGGAAGTTATTTAACTTCCCTGTGCCTCAGTTTCCTCATTTGTAAAATAGGAATAATAACTACCCACCTCAGGGGTGACAAACCGAATGCCGGCAGGAGATAGGTTAGCTTTAAAAAAGAGTCCTGTAGCCTTCATAGTGCATCTCCCATTTTCCCACTTTGGTAGAAGCAGGGATACAAAAATATTTGTCTATTGTAAGAAGCGATGAAATAACACACACGTGAAGATAAATGGGAGCCAGAGTGTGGCTGTGGCAAACTGGAAATATCCTCACCTCACATATGCAGCTGCTACTCACCACGACCTGATAGCTACCCAGCATTGCCAGATTTTCCCTCTATTCAAAAGAATCTGGAAATTTGGACTTTTATGTGAGATCTCCTAATTTTTAGATATTTGGAGGACAGATGTTTTTTAAAAGGTGTAGACAAAGAAAACTCATCTTCAACTTCCAGTCTGTGACTTATCTTGCCTGGAAGATTAGATGGGATAATGAATTTTAACACTGGGTCTAGTCTCTAAAAAATGCTGGAGGTAGGTGGTAGTTGTTATCTATCAGATTAAGCTCCTAGAAAGATCACAAAGGGGAAAGATTTGTGGCTTGAGGACATGGGCATTGCCCATAGGTGGGTGTTGTGAGAAAGGATGAGGCAAGGCAAAGAAAATGAGAGAGAAGCAGAGTGAGGATGAATTTCAGCATGTGTTTTGCTTAGAACTGAGGCTAACTGCCTTTTGTTCCAGGCATTGAAACTACTAAGATGATTTATTCAAAGTGTCTGTCCTCTGATAACACCAAGTTCAAGGGTTTGGATCCCTATACTGGCTAGCCAAACAAAACAAAAAATTAAAATAAATAAATAAAAGCAAGAGCTAGGGGTGTGTCCTCAAGAGGAGTTCCAAATCTGGGAGAAAGACAGTTATGAAAAATGATGAACTCTGGAATTGAGGCATAAACAAATGATACTGGGAATACATTTATGCTGGGGAGGGAAAGAAATCGGGAATATACTTCATAAGAGAGATGCTGTTTGAGCCTGGAATTGAAGGATGACTCAAGCCTACAAATGAGAAAAGGCAAGAAGGACATTTCAGGCAGAGCACCATGAGTGGAAGTAGATGCCATGTTTAGTGTGAGGTAAGAAAACTACAGTGAGAAAGGGATGGTGAGAGATGAGGCTGCAGGGGGCAGGTCGTAGCCAGATTGTGAAGGGTCTCGTGGGCCGTCCTACCGTGTTTGTACCACCTCCTAAAGTGGATGCAGCCAGATGACCATACCTATACTTTCAGAAGATCCCTGGCTGCACTGTGGAGTCTGGAAGGAAGGGAGAGAGCCTGGAGACAGGACGCCAGCGTGGCAACTGTTGCAGTAGCCCAGATAAGCCCAGGATGGCCTGCCCTTGAGCAGGTGTGGTGGAACAGAGGTGGGAGCAGAAAGGGAAGACCTTGCAGAGGCTGCTTTTTCCTTACATGGTGGGACACAGAAAAGGCAGAAGCGACTGCTGGAGCCTCTCTCTAAGCTCCTGCTCCTCCTCTTCCATTTGGTTCTCTCTCTCTCTCTCTCTCTTTCTCTCTCTCTCTCTCTCTCTCTCTCTCTATCTCATTTTTCTCTGAGGATGAGTGTTTTAAAAAATGAGAAATGAGGCAAACGAAAAAACATGCTATGAGATGATCTTGGAAAAACACTACTTGTCAAAATAACCAGGAGTATATTTGAAAAAGTTACAGATCACACTTGCCCCTAAACTGTTTCTCTGGACCACTTCGTTTACATGAAAGGCTACGTATTTTTCAAGACCCAGCTTCTGTTGCATCTCTAAGTCTTCCTTGACATCCATCCTCCCTACTACATCCCTTTCCTAGTGGAATAATTCATTCTTCTCCCAAGTGAGTTCTCATTACATTTTGTTCACATGTCTGCAAAACTATGCAATATGCCACTACTACATGTAATTGACTGCATGTCTGTTTTCCCAGCTAATTGCATGCATCAAGTCTTACTCCGTTTTGAGTTTCCTGTGCCTAGTACAGTGCCTGGCACCCCACTAAGTGCTCAATAAATGTGCATAGAATGGATAAACCCCATGCAAGGGGGATAAGCAGGAAACAGTAGAGATGGTAGTTTTGTTTGCAGGGGTTTGTTTAATTGTTGTTTGGTTTTGTTAGTAATATAAAGTTGGTGATAGTGCGTAGTGGGGAAAAGACTTGGCATTTGTAAACTTTTGATATGATCTGCAATCCATATTAGAATTTTGGGATTTTTGTACTGAGGAAAAAAAAAATGGGGGAAATTAAAGAGATCTCTAAGTTTCTTCCCTAAAGCTTCCTTGCCTTTTCCCTAAGGGCATAAATAGAAGCCTTGGGTATGCACAGAGAACCAGGAACCCCACTGGCCGTATGTGGGGAAAGGCACCTCCTGTGTAATTGGATATAAAAAAAGAAAATCTCTTTAAGACAGACACAAGGTTTTGGCTGAATTTCAGCCACATACCTATTCTAAGCTGAATTTGGGTATAGCCCTAATAATTACAGTTACTCTTTAGAGAAAGAGCCCAAGAGGTTTACCTGGAGATTTTTTCCAGATGTAATCAGGTATGTGAAACGCGCAGTAATGAAGATGTAAACCGGATGAGGCCATTCTGTGCCCCATGGTCTTCTCTCCAATCGCTCCGATGCTAGGAGATGTTCCCCAGCAATCGTGAGGATGATGCAACACAGCCATCTAACAAACACCAGATGCCTGACTAGACTTACAAGCTATAGTGTTAAAGAGAAGGGGGGCAAACCCCAAGTTTGAATGCTTTTGCAGTTATCAATCTGTCATGAATTGTAATCAAACAGAAACAAACCTCTTTATTCCATCAGTTCCTGGGATAGGTCTATCGTATGTCCTGCAGACATGCTCTGGGTGTGGATAGAGACCTCAGGAATCTGTCCCCCTCCTTCACTCTCCCACTACAGTCTGACTTAGTGACATCAGTAAGGCCACCCCACTCCCATTCCCACTACCTGGGTTCTATATCTTTTCAGATGAGGAAAGAATAACTGGATCAGCTGTGCCAGAAACCAAATATTTGGGTCAAATACATCTTTAGTATCTTCTCTTTTCTTCCCTTCCTGTATTCTTCCCTTTTTCCATATGAATCCAGAATATGGCTTATTTTTCTTCCTGTGGTAGTTAGAATTATTAGGAGTATTAAAGTTAGCCCTTAGGAAAAGAAAAAAATGTCACCAAAGTGTAAAAAAAATTAAGGTGTACAAATGCATAATTAGCCCTCTCCAAAATAAAGCAGTCACATTGCAGAATATATTTTGGAAGGGCAAATTGCAATTAACTAAAAATAAATAACAAATAATATAAACATTTCTTCCAGGTAAAAACTCACCCACAAGTGAACACTATCCAAATAGCTTAGTATCCTACATTGGAGGCAGTTTAGTGTGGAGTAGGGAGCACAGCCTTTGAAATCACATGAACTTGGATTTCAACTGAGCTTGGCCATATACTTGCTATGTAACTTATTTTGACTGTTTTGAGCTTTAGCACCATCATCTGTAAAATGGGGATAAGACTACCTAACCAAACATTAGAGATAATGGATCGAGTGCCTGACTTATAGAGGTTATTAAATATACAATATCAATAAGGTGAAAAGAAACCCCACGCTGAGATTGAAGGCCTTGGGACTAATGCTTTAGGCAACCTCCCCTTAACTCTTAGGACTCTCTCCTGGGCTAACACGCCTAACCTCTCTTACTCTGCTTTCTTGATATTTAGACTTCTACACCTTTGTGCTGAACTAAGCACTTAATTACCAATTTACTTGCCCTTCTGCTTATTCCTGAAAATCTATCAGGTCCCTCCTGAGCGTGAATGATAATAAGGGCGAGTATGTGTTTGCTGGGTGTGGTGGGGTGGACACTGCAGGGAGGGGAGTTGAAACCTTGAAATAAGAATGAGGCTCCCTGGCATCCATAATCACACTCAACATGGGGAAAATCTCATGTGGGCTGAGATGCTGATCTGGCTCCCAAATCTTGGGTCACTACGATCTCTTCTCATGATGGTTCCTTAAAAGCTCCTGGGCCCTTGGGGCCGGCCTGGTGGCGCACTGGATAGTGCGCTGCTTGGGAAGCGCGGCGGCGCTCCCGCCTGAGGGTTCGGATCCCACATACAGACCGGTTCCCGCTCACTGGCTGAGCGAGGCGCGGGAGCAACGCCGAGGGTTGCGATCCCGTTGCTGGTCCTGGTCCGGTACGGGGGCGACACTGAGGGTTGCGATCCGTTGCCGGACACGAAAAAAGACAAAAAAAAGCTCCTGGGCCGAGCCCGTGGCGCACTCGGGAGAGTGCAGCACTGGGAGTGCAGCAGCGCTCCCACAGCAGGTTCGGGTCCTATATAGGGATGGCTGCTGCACTCACTGGCTGAGCGCGGTGCAGCCGGTCTCAAAAAAAAAGCTCCTTACTTGCATGACAGCCTTTCAGGTGTGGTGGTGGGGTGGGGGATGCTGGGGGGAGGGGGCGGTCAGAGGCAGTATCAGAGCTGCCTGGCTTAGAGCCTGCAGTCATCTTCAGGCCAATCCCTCTCAGGTTAGCCCAGGACAAGACCAGCCTCTGGGAGCAAGTAGATGGGAAGAGTTCTTGCCAGAGTATTCTTTCATGGCATATGGCATTGATTCAGGCTTCACATTAAAACAGTGCAATTTCAAACAGTTGTGTGAGCACAATGAACTCTGGTTAAAAGTCAGTACAGGGTGCTTGTAAGCCTGTCCCAAGGACATTTTTTTTTTTAATTCAACCTTTCTCATATGCCAGCACCTTCTAGAAGTCTTTTTATTGTTAAAGTGTGGGTAATAACAGCAGTCTTCTGAGAAAAAAAAAAGAGTCAAGATTCAGGTACATGACACCTTTGTAGAGATTTCTTGAAAGATTACAAAAACATGATGATGGTGAAAGGTACAGGTACAAAGAAATGGAAGAGATGGGAAAAGCCATATGAAAATTTATACACGGAGATGTGTTCTCTAATTCTTGGAGTTACTGAGATGAGCCTGCTGTAGACATCCTGTGGTTCTAGACAGGCACTGGCAAGCACTACCAGGCAGCCCAGGTTCAACTCAGAAATGCAAATGGGAATAAAGGTGGTGCTCATGGATAAGGACAAGCTAGTCCTCCAGAAGGACATAAATGGGCAGTGAAGGACAACAATAGCTGAAAGGCATGAAACTTTGGGAAAACTACTTCATTCATCCTGGGAAAACCAGTGATGACAAAACAGGCCATATTTGAGGGTCAGGTGTAAATGCTTTTCAAATGAATATTAATTGAAGTTTTCTCACTGAAAGTTCTAAGGCAGTGGTTCTCAAACATGAACAAGCAGAAGAATCACATGGAGGGCTTGCTAAAACGCAGACTGCTAAAGTCTCATTTCTTATTTATTTTTAGTTAGTTGCAATTCGCCCTTCCAAAATCAGAATTCTCATCAGAATTTCTGATTAAGTCAGTCCAGCATGAGGCCTGAAAACCTGTATTCCTGGCAAGTTCCCAGGTGATGCTGATGCTTCAGTCTGAGGACCACACTATGAGAAACACCGTTCTAAGATACACTACATGAAATTGCCAGCCTGTGAATTTTAGAATCCCAGGTATATGCCTTAAAGAATTGGTTGAAAAAAGAAAGTCCTCATCACCCCTCTTCCCCCTAAAATAAATAAACCAACAAAACCAAACAAATAAAAAATGAAACATTTCAACAACAGATAATACTATACCCAAAGTCATATATAGATATGATTTTTTTTTTTGTCTTTTTTCGTGTCCGGCAACGGATCGCAACCCTCAGTGTCGTGCCCGTACCGGACCGGGACCGGCAACGGGATCGCAACCCTCGGTGCTGCGCCCGCACCTCGCTCAGCCAGTGAGCGGGAACCGGTCTGTATGTGGGATCCA
>NW_007733074.1:2342-34219 GCF_000696425.1 Galeopterus variegatus | reverse complement strand
TCTGGTGAATAAAAGGGCTCAGACCCCTCGGCGGGAGCCCCGCCGCACTCACAAGCGGCGCACTGTAGCAGTGCGCCACCGGGCCGGCCCATAGATATGATTTTTAAAGGTGAATTAATTTGTGAGCAGTGGGGAATTCCTAACTCGCATTTTCCTAGAGACCAACACCTGACAATAGTGTAAGTTTCCTGTCAAATTTTTTAACAGAAGCGTAGGCATCAGCATGGAATTGTTCCTACATTTCTATTCACAGAGTTACTATGATGGAACTCCCCAAAGTCCATATTCTAAGTAAAAAAATGCACAAGCTGCTGAAGATTTTGTTGAGGTGAAGCGAAGGCTGAATAATTCTACAAATGTTTCCCTTTCCTCCAACGTTTCGGATCCCTGAAGGCCTTTCCCTGGGCCTCAGGTATAGAGAGTTGGACTTGACCCTACAGTCCGAGCCCCAACTTCCAAAGGCTCCATCAGTAAAAGGCCCTCTGTACAAACTACAGACATGCCAGCTGAGTAAAGATGTAAACAGAGCAGTGCACTGCAAACTCCAGTGGACAATCCATATATCTGTGCTAAAAATAAGAGGAGTCTTTAGGAATCAGAGAAGAAAACATTTTTATAAAGAAATTTTATTGCATAATTTCTGTATACAATAAACATAGGAACAGAGTTTTTAATGAAAGTTTCATGTCATTTTTCAAAAGTTTTGAACTGTCTGGAGAAAAATTATTACAAAGCTATCTAAGGTAAAAATAATACTTGACCTTCAAAACAAACAATAATCCCCTTCATCATTTGTTGTATTTAAAGCAAGACATTTTGAACACAATTAATGTGGAGAGGTTTTCAAATTGCTACATCGTTTTCACTAAGAATTTAAATGCATCTCAGAAGTGAAAAGTTTAGACACATAGAAATGTTCCCTAATACAACAGACACTGCTGCTTTCTTCAGGTCCATTCCACATGACTTTATGGGCACACTGTGTGCACGCCAGCAGAATCCTGCGTCTTCTGATTCTACAATAAGAGCTGGAGTGCAGAGAGGGAAAGTCCCGTGCATTTCCTATGTTAAATGGCGTAACTCCACAGATCACATACACCTCACCATATTGACTCAGTTCATTGCACTCCATATCCTGCAAAAATAAATCTAGTGCTCGACAGCTGACATTATTGCTCACTGACGTTTTAGTAATATATTTCTTTAACATAAGACAGAAATATACTGAAATTTGATACCACTTAAACCCAAAAGCAATTTGGAATTAAACCACATGCATATACCCCCTTTTTTTTTTTTTCATGGATGTTGCACTTTTCTTAAAGTTGGTGCTGGGAAATGTGGTAGAAGAAAAAGTAGCTTTCCTTAAAACAAAGACTAAGGATTAGAAAAGGAGGGTTTTCAGAGGGAAATGTTAAATCTTACAATAAAAATGAAGGAACAAGGACAATCCAGCGTGTCTGGGTAAAGAAGCGCTTCACTTATCTTCCTCATCTACCCCAACGCTGCGGCTCATATCCAATGGACCCTGGGGGAGGCCAACACACATAGCTGGAGCAGTAGTGAAGTGCTGCATGTGCCTCTGAAGGATGGACTGTCGGTTGTGACAATGCCCTGAGAGGCCCATTTCTTTAGCCACCCCCAAGTGGGATCCTTGGATCACTGGGAAATGTTGGGGTTCCCTCTGTGAGGCTGGAAAAGACTTCTGGGATGGTCTGGATGCTGATGGCCTTTCTAGTTTTCAGTTTTACACCTTATTTCTAGAGGGGGTTGAAGCCTGTAAATTCCAGAGTGACCCCAGGGCCTAGGATAAATCTGGATGCTCAGAGAACTTCTTATCTGAGCATCCAGATAAGAGTGTGACTATCTCAAATTGCAAAGTTGCAGCATACATGACAATGAAAAGTTGCCAGGATGTCAAGGCCTCACTGGAGGTGCCTGTAGAGACACATAAGAATGTAGACATGGTACACTGACATTTTGATTTGTCAAAGTTCCGTTCTAATTTTTCATTGTTTCTTTAAAGTTGTCAAGTGCCCTCTTATTTTTGTCTTGGTGCTTACAAGAAAAGACATTAGTATTAATAAGTTTTCAAAGACTTAACAAACTAATATTTTTTAAAACCACATTTCAGGATTAGCATTCAAAGTTACAAACACAATATATATGAGTCACACACAGTACCTTCACACCTGGCTACAGCAATATCATCTTATATCACTATTGCTCATACTTGTGAAACATTATTGTGCAAAATGACATCCACTCCACCAGACTAAATGTTATAAAGCAACTGAGCACAGCTTCTCAAAGTAAAACCAGCCACGTTGCTACAAAGGAAAATTTCTGGCTCTTGGCCCAACTGTTTCCATACCAATCAGCTAAGCTGAACTCTTCTCTGCTTCTTTCCATTTCAAATACCTGGGCTTCAGCCTTTGAGGCAATAAGAAACAGATCAGTTTAGTTTTACAACACTGATCTTAATTATATAGCAATATAGTAATTTTGCCCTGAGTGTCAATACATTTTACAAAAATTATGAGTCCCAGTTTATACATGAAGAAATAGGCACAGAGAGGCTAAATGGCTTGTCCCTTGTCACAAAGCAGATTAGTGTCAGGTGTGGAACTTGAGCTCCCGGCTATTTGTATTTTTATCCCCAACATCTTTCCAGAGGTCATGTGATGCTTTGTGCACAAGGTCCCCTGCTTCGGATTCTGTTACTTGTAGTATCCCGTCAGCTTTTCTGCCCAGCACTGGAGTTTATAGTACCGGAGACTTCATCCTTGGTCTTCTTTGCTCTCTCATTTCCACTGCCTTGATGAAGTGTGTTGTCCACAATATTTTATTTTACACAACGAACTTTACCAAAATTCCCATCCAGCTGCAGATGGTGTTAGGTGTGGAGAGAAGGACTTATATCTTTTTTGTGAACTTTGGACAAAATGGGGCTCTACATTTTACAGTTGTCTTACTTTCCACTGTTTTCAATGGAAAATAAAATAAAGTAAAATAAAGGCCTAATCATGAGGTAATGTTTACTTCTCTGCCACAACACGTGGTGCGCTCCCTCAGATCTGGCAACAATTTAACATAAGGAAAGACTTTAGACCTTCACACCCTTTTAGTGAGAAAAAACAACCTTAGCTCAAACTTTCCATCAAGCTGAGAAGTCTCATAAGACATCACTCCACCTTTACTGCAGGTACAGGTGCCTTAAGGCCATATGTCTACCAGGTCTCGACGCCCTGCAATTCCAAGCCCTGGTGTCTACATTGCATAGATATCTCTATTTTCATGTTTGAAGACCAAGCAAGTGGGTAGAAAGCACAAAAGAAGTTATGTGCTCAAAGAAAATAATGCCAAAGGGTACATAAGGGCTTGTGAAGGAGTTTCACAAAGCTATCTCCATTTGCTAAAGCTATAAACAGTTCTGGAGCTAGTCAACGGCAAAATACATTGATGGCCAGAGCCTCTGTTTAAGCAAAAGAAGAAAAACATCAATAGCACAAAACTGCTCTTATAGTTTTTGAAAAAATATATCTATTAAGATAGACAATTTTAATTTTTTTAATAAGCTGTGCATTAAGTACACTTTGTTTCCTTCACTCTCCATTACTCTACAGCTCCGCTCTGTCTGCCTGGGCTGGGCTGCCGGCCCCGCTACCTTCTTCGGTGCCGCTGCTATCTGCAGGTGTGAAAGACAAGGAAGCAGAATTTATGCAGTATCTTTTGCCAGTTGGACGAGGTCCGTCATCAAAAATGTGCCCAAGGTGAGCACCACACTGAAAGAGAAGAACAAAATGTAAGGGAAAGTGTGGACAAACCAGACCTTGAGAGGAACTCACATTCAGCAGTTTAAATGGATGAGAAAGGAGGGAAACTATCATGGATGATTTCTAATCCGCCTGTCAATAGCTGCAAAGATGGTTTCTGGCAGGCCTTACGCCACATGCAGAGGATAAAAAACACTAGAATTATGCATATCAGAAATCATTTAGGAGCCACTTTATTTTTTGATCTGTGAAGTCTCTCAGCCAGCTGAAAAATGACTGCAATAATTTTATGAATTGAGCTGACCCTTGATCTCCCCTTGTAAGAAACACAGCAGAATAAAATCTCTCCCCTCAGTATTACTTTTGGTTTTGGATGGGTGGGTTTCAGATATGGAGTCTCTCAGCCAGCTGAAAAATGACTGCAATAATTTTATGAATTGAGCTGACCCTTGATCTCCCCTTGTAAGAAACACGGCAGAATAAAATCTCTCCCCTCAGTATTACTTTTGGTTTTGGATGGGTGGGTTTCAGATATGCAGAAGTCCACTGTAAAAGATACTGTTTAACTGGCCATGACGGAGGTGATGTTTGCTTTCATGGGCAGTAAAACTTAACATCAGACAAGCATTGGATGTTCTTGGAACCCAGCGGAGCAATGGCAAGGCTCAATTTATGTCACGGTCACCAGGGCTGCGAGTGTAGCAAATGGAAATGTCTCTAACCCACACAATCCTTTTCTCCTGGCTTCTAGTAGGTGGAGTGTCATGCTGGCTTCTTTACCCACATGAGCTATCATATGTGGAGAAGGGATAAGTTGTTTAGCTAAAATCAATGCTACTGACTATCCAAAAAGCTGGAGGAGAAGAGTCCTAAAGTTCAGAAAGAGGCAGAAGGAGGAATGGTTGGTTATGATGGTGCTTAAGAGAAATCAAGCCCAGAGAAAGTTTCTCCAAAAAGGCTGCCTGACTGAATAAAGCCCTGCACTCCCTGCTTCAATGGTAGGTGTGGCTCCAGGAGATGCCCAGCATATGTCACACTTACATATCACCCACCCTTTCTCAGCAGGGACAGGGGTGAAGGAGATGGAGACAGTGTACCACATTCAAACAGGCTATGAAAACACTTCATTCATCATGTAACAAGGAAACCAAAGCCTCGGGTAAATGACTTCTATTCATTCATTTGACAGATATTTATGGAGTGCCTGCTATATGACAGGCACTGTCCTAGATCTGGAGATACAGGCCACATCCCTGGCCTCATAGAGCTTACGTTCTAGTGGAAGAGACAGACAATACCCAGGAAAATAAGTGAACCATAAAGCATAGTAGATAGAAATCAGTGCTAAAGAGGAAAAAAACTGGGAGGAGGTGATATGAAATGTCAGGGTTGGGAGTCGACATTTTAAGTAGGGTGGTCAGGGGAGGCTTCCCTGGGGTGACTTTGGAATAAGGACCTGAAGGAAGTAAATATCTAGGGGAGAGCATTTCAAGGAGAGGGAAAAGTCAAGATTTAGATAAGAACATGATAGAAAAAGCATACAGATGAATTATTAATTAATTCTTCACACTGTTCTATATATGAAACAAATTTCAGGGAAAGAGAGTATGAATTGACAAGGAGCTGGGGCTAAGATATCAAATAGAGATGAAGAGAGAAATGAGGGAGGGTGCTCATTACAATGGGTAGAACTAGAATCTCAGTTTTCCAGTTGAAAGTGTTAAATTCAATTCTCAAGGATTCCCTAGTTATTAATAAATAGCACAAATAGCAACTTTGACTATATGGCACTTCCATGTTAAAAGTGCATTCTTATTTTACTGCCAACATACTGTGAGAGCTTATTAAAGAACTAAAAATGAACCCCGAACTGATTTGATCTATTGCCTGGAAAATATGAAACAGGCCTAAAAAAACAAATCTTGCATTATTTTACCACATTCTATGCAGTTTTAGGTAATATCAAGGCTGACAGCTCAGATTGCTTTTCCTTTCTATAAACAACCAAGGCCAAATTTTCACGCATCAGCAGCTAAGATGCACCAGTAAAAATACACATGCTTACCCAACAGACACAGGAAAATACCCATTTCTGCCTGCCAAAACAGGATGCAGGCTAACACAAACTTGTGCTCTCGGTGACCAGGGTGTGTGCACAATTATTGATCTCACACGCTGCTCCGGCAGTTTAATCACTTGGCATCTGAGAAGTGAAGTTTGCACATAAAAGCCTTAGGGTGTGTGTGTGTGTGTGTGTGTGTGAATGAGTAAATATTACCCTTATTAATCACTTGGGCATATTTAGAAAACTGTTCTACCAACATTACTCCAAAAATAAAGCATAATAAGGCTATACTTGAAGCATTTGGGATTAAGTTATACGGTCTTCATTTCCCAAATAATTTTTTAAAAAATCCAGATTACAGGAATTTAATCTGTTGAACTGAGTTGGTTTTCAATCTGTAGCTTCATTTGCTAATCTGGAACTAGTCTTCTGGTTAAACAGAAAGGAAAACACAGATTCTAGATGTGTCTCTAATCCAGGCAAAATAAAATGGGAGAAGAGGAAGAGAACTGTAGTTAGGAAAAGGCAACAAAAATCATTTGGAAACAAATATATGGGTTTGGGATAGTGTAGGGAAAGCCTCTGAAAAGGTGTGAGTCCCCTAAAAATGATAGTGATGGAATTCATTATGCTTGCCACAAGGTGTTCTGGAAGATGCAACATTTCAAAACAGAAAGGTATTCATTTATATCAGGGCCACCAAAAGCACGCCACCTCACTGCCTGCAAAATGGCAAGGCCATTTTTGAGGGAAGACTAACCCCACAGTGCTTAGTGCTTCCTCCCAGGTATGCCTCATCTCCCATAAATGACTTTTACCCAGTTTCTCTTAAAAGTGCATAGGCCCTGAAGGCTCCTCCCTGACAGGAACACACGTGGAGCCCATTCTTTCCAGCTTCTAGGCCTGGCTTAAAGCTGGGATGATGAGTGGAAGTTGTCAGTGATGCATTGTTTCTTTAGCTGCCTGCGAGCTCCGCCTGCCTGGCCCAAGCCAACTGGCACTGTGTTGGGATCTCTCAGCACACCTGGTTATAACTGAAACAAACTGATTTCCCAAAGAAGAAATCTCTGAAATCTGCTGTTAATGATTTATTTCAGAATAGAATCTTTGGTGTGCATTTTGAAAGTTGTTTTTAATGATAATGTATTTTATAAGTAAATGCAAACTATACCTGAATATTCTAGTCCTCCTTTTGAAGAAGTATGAGGTAATTGTTTAAAAGAAAAATTTTAAATTCCCACAGGAATCCTTTATCACCTAAGCCTCCCATTCAGAAAAGTTGGCAACTAAAGAACCTGCAGAGAACCAAGAGAAAGGACCCCCCCTTAAAAAAAAGTAATTGAACATCAAATTTAACATAATTCCTTAAAACCATAATTCCTGAATTTAAACTCCTGACAAAGTGTTGCTTAACGGGCTGGGGTTGGAGGATTAAGGAAAAGCCGTCAAACAATTATTCACAGTAGTCAGCTAAACTGGAATAGAAGCAATATATTTTATCACTAGCTGAAATATAAATTAAATAAAATTAAGGAAAAATTCTTTATAACTGAAAATTGTTACGGAATGGCTGCAGCCAGAGGGAAGATACATGTGCCCACCAGAGCAGGCAAATTCAAGTTAAATCTTCTTTGGAAGAGATACCTGGAATGTAATTACTCAATTCAGTAGGTAGAATAGTGAAAGAAAGCAAATAAGATTGCCACAAAAACCAGAATGCAGCAGGGTAACCTATTTCATCCACAAGCAGCAACCATAATGAGGGTACCACCCTTGCTTATTTTCTGTGTTACAACTCAAAGACCAGGCAGCATGCTAGGTTTCTCATACAACAATTCTTTTAGAAGAAACTGACTGCAACACTTCTCAGGAAAGTGGCAAGAAGACTGAACTGATCTTAACTCTCTCAATAAAACTTTACTAAAAACATTATTACCTGAGAAGTCACTGGACACATGGAAAAACTACAGCGTACCATGTAGAGGGAGTAGATTACAATTTCTACACAAATATGAGGCCCAATTCATTGCATTCATGGTCTGATGCCCACCACAATTAAAAAGGAAAAAAAAAAAAAAAAAAGAATCCTAATTACTAAAGCAAGAATTAGGGACCAATAGACTAGTGAAATATTGCCATATTGCCAGGCAAGCGGGTTGAGTCTATTGGTTTTGTTCACGGAAGCTCAGTTTATTTGCAGAACTGGGCAGTAAAAGGGTCTTCATATTTAGATATTCCATCTTTACCACAAGGAAAGAAGTACTCCACATAATATATCCAACTGAAAATGTCTACGAGATAATAAATGTATCTAATAGATTCTTCGTAACACAAACCACATTGATATAATTCAGTCCAGAGAAAAGACAAGCCATGTGAATTCAAAATACAAAAATTTTAGAAAGAGGAAAAGCAAACTAGAAAAGTTTCCCACAGCATCTCACCATTAAAAACAAACAATCCTAAAAACAAACAAACAAACAATAAGGGAGAAATTGTGAGAAGAGACTACATAAACTGAAAAAACATAAGGTAAAGAAGATAAACTGATAATGAAAATAGTGATAAGAATGAGATATGAGGAAGTAAAGCACAAGTGACTGCTCTAGTATGGCATCCACTAAATCAGTTATTTTTGTTGAAGTCAAGGTAAAAAGGATGCCTGATAAAAAGGAAAAGAAAAAACTAAAGAAAATCATAAAACAAAAGGAAAATAAGCATATATGTAAAATACACAAATGAAATGACAAAGAAACTGAAACGAAAGATACCCAGCACACTTTAATTTAGTGTGCTAGTGTCATACTTAGGTGGCAGACATCCCCCACTCTGGCTACATGGTAGAGAAGTCCAGCATATGTATCACTCTGGACCCTGATTATCTCCCACACAGAACTTACTTTGCAAAGCATGTATTTTAATCCATGTCTTAGTGGAACAAATTTCTCTCCCTCTTCTCTTTAAATTTAAGATATTTGTTTAAGAAAGGGTCAAAGGGTTTCTAAATATGAGAAGTGAAGGTGGTGGGTAAAGAAGCCAAAATGGAACAAGTCGGTGTTAGTTCTTCACACAACTGTTAGCAAAAGACCCAAAGAGTGGTAATAGTTAGTCACCTTGTCCAAAGGGCCAAGAGCTATGCTTGGTTTAGCTTGACATCTTTTATGAATATTGCCTAATTTTGGCATCATTTATGGGTTTCATTTCTCTTTGGTCACTGTAGGGCACTTTCATAATGATCTCTACTTGAGTTCTGATGTTATCTCTCTGGCTGGCATAAAGAAAGGAGGACGTTTATTCCAACTGTTAATTATAAGAATTAGTCACAAAGAAATCAGAGAGTCGGGCTTTAAGAAAAGCTGGTATCTAATGTCTCACTTTATGCCTCACTTTTTCTGTGCCTTTTAAATTTAGTTTTCATAGGACTCAATGTTTGAAAATGGATGATAAGTGAAAAGGAGAGTAGTAGTCATATAGCAGCCTTTAAGGCAGCTTAAAAAAGAAAAAACTTGGTAGTAAATATGCCACCTACTCCCTAAAAATCTTGTGCGTGATGAAGAGGGTTAAAGAAAAATGGAAAAAGGGCAGGCAGAAGAATGCTGAGGGTGGCCCACATGACAATCACTTTGCTATTACAGCTGCTTGATTGTGCCCCTTTACCTTATATGCGCAAGACACCCCCTCAAGAAAATACTCTGTAGTATCAATGAATTTCGATGCCATAGTACTCAGACTCTACATTTAACTTAATTAAAGCAGATTAGAAGAACAGGACTACCTACTACAGAATACGTAGTTGCTCTTATTCTGTGTCCAAGGAGGTTCTAGCTATGTCTCTGGGTTTAAGCACAAGATACCCACAAGTTCAAGTCTCTTGATTGAGGTAGACAGATAACTATTTTTTCCTCCTCCTCAACACATGCTCATTTTCTTCCTCAGAGCCAGCATTAATTTGGTTAGAGCAGAATGGGCAGAACTAATTAGAACATCCTTGGAAATGAGATATACTAGGAGAAGCAGAGGAGGAACGACCTCAACTCACATTCTCACTCTGTCCTCATATAGCCCACCACTACCTACAGCCTCTCTTTAACCTCCCTTCTCATACCCACCCAAGAAAAGCCTGGAGTTTTCATTGACTGTGTTTACATCACTGCCATTAGAGTTAGAGGCATTATGACTGAATAGTGGGTGCACAGAATTGGAAGGAGAGGGGGATTATCAAAAAACCAGGTTGTGTAAGATAACATAATGAAATCTTCATATGCCCCAACAATAGCCCACTCCCCACTATATGGTGTCAATTAAAGATTTTTTTTCTATAAATGATTTTATTTAATAGTGCTGAAGCCAAGGACTTACACATCATTAAACTTACTAAACACCTGAAGACTGAGATACAATTCAGACTTTTATCTAGAGATTCAGACTTTTATCTAGACTTCACTGTGCTTGTCTGTTCCTCTTGTGACCAGTCACTTGGACTTAGTTTTAGCATAATCAGGAGTCTTGAAAGGCTTTGCAATGCAAAGTGAGCAGCATATTGGGTTTTCAGGTGGGGTTAACTGAAATTCAGACTTTTATCTAGACTTCATTGTGCTTGTCTGTTCCTCTTGTGACCAGTCACTTGGACTTAGTTTTAGCATAATCAGGAATCTTGAAAGGCTTTGCAATGCAAAGTGAGCAGCATATTGGGTTTTCAGGTGGGGTTAACTGACCTGAGAGCAGCTTGTTTCCACCCTGTGCATCCCATAGGAAAAGTCATCTGTAAATGTGATTGCCTCAGAACTGATCACATCATGGAATGAAGGCCAACCTGGGGCAGAGCAGGCACAGGAAGCAGAACAGAGGAGAGATACATAGCCTTGAGTTAGAATGCAATTTTAAAGAAATACTAAGCAAATAATGTAAATCCTTACTATATGCATAACTTTTCAACCTGAAAAACAAAATGGTCAAAAGCTGAAGGATAATATATTTTGCAAAAGTACAATTTTTTAAAAGAATAACCCTTTCCTCACATCCACATTATAGTTGCATTAGGGTTTTGTGTTTCATGAGACATTCTTAGACCATCCAGTAGTTTTCTAGGGCATCCCCGAACTTAGAAAGCTCTCTCTCTCACCACTTTTTCTCTTATCTTCAGAGTCACTGGGCATGGCCCTGAAGCACTTTAAATCTTCCATTACAATGTTTTCCAAAACACAATCAATTAGTCTGGTTGTTAACTTTTCAACATTTCCATGCCTCTTTAGAAAGCATGCTTTTTCAGAACTTAGTTTAAATGATTAAAATAAAAATATGAATCTCCTGTTGTCTCCATCTTAATCTAATTTCCTGGGATGGAGGTATCTGGAAATCATAGCTTCTATCTATTTTATGGGCAAGAGGTTTGTTCACTTCATAGGAGAAATTTATACAGTAGCATTCCTCAGGCATCTCTAGATAGCACCTTCTCTCAAAGAGTATCTCATTCCGGCTTTCAATTTATTCTAATGATTTTTAAAATATATGCACATTTTAAGACACTCAATGGTAACCTTCTAGACTATATGATTGTACAAATGTTTTGAGTGTACAGTCAAGTTTTATATTTAATACTTATGGGCATGTTTCTACATTTCCTGAAAATATGTCTAGAGTTTCTAAACTGAAGCCTGCATCCCCCAAATGATGAAAGAGATGTGATGTTGCTGAATTGCTAGTTCGATTTTTATTCTTTTTCACAAGCCAAATTTATTCCTGCAGAAAGGAGGAAGCCCTTTCAAAACACTGTGCTTTGTATTAATACACCTATTGAAAGAAAACAGAATGCAAGCTTCAACAATATGATTTCCAGTTTCAAACAAAACAAATTACTGCAGGCCGAGTTTTTATAAGAAAGTTCCCCAAGCTCCTCCATCCCCCAAGTAAGAGTATAGCTTTCATAGCCAGTGCTAGATTTAACACCAGGAGTTTAAACACTTTCCAATTCTTTGATTTAAGCTAAAGATTGCTGCAAATCATCAGGAAAACCTTAACCTTCTAGACTATAACATTTCACAAAAATTAATTATGCTGAGACACACACTAGCATTCTTAAAAAAACTCATTCCTCCATATTTTCTAAATTCTAAAGATAACTTAAATATATTCTAGGCTGTAGTATTTGGTTTACAATGATTACTTGACACATTTAGCTGTTCTTCTTTGTTAAATGATAGAAATGTCAACTGCTAGTAAAGACAGGTTTAATGGAGATATTTGAGGGCATTGAAAAATAAAGTCATTTATCCATGAAAAGAGAAAACATTCTGTATTTTCTTTTTAACCTTCCATGGCATAACTCATTTGACTGCAGTTTAAGGCAACTAATATTATGAGAGGACATACTTGGTTCAGTAGTAAACAGGTAAAGAGATTTAGGAGGATTTTTGTGGTTCTTTTAAAATTTACCATAAAGCTACCTTCCTTCCAACACACACACATTTTCCTATTTCTAGTTCAAAATAGGTATGGAGAAATATATATGTGTGTGTATATATTTTTTTCTATGCTACCTCTGCATCTTATATGTATTTATCTTGCTCTGTTTATCACACTGGATTTGTTATTTATTTGTTTTCATGCTTTTCTCCCTGACTAGGTGGTAAGCATCTTGAAGCCACAGTCTAAAATCACTGAGTACTCATTCTCACTGCCTATGGTGTCCAGCACAAAGACACAGTTCAAATGTGTTTATTAAGCTGGTTTACAGTTAGTCTTAAATAAGCAAGTGGGATGAATAATTACAACTCATCAGAGTCCTACAAGAAAGAGAAAAAATATAATCATACTCCTTTTTTTATATACTAGACAAGAAATATCAATGTTAATTTCTGACTGTAGTATCCAACTTGGCTCAATCACTGTAATTCTGTAATTAAGCCTATGCAGGTGGAAAAGTAGCCTTATTACATATTTAGCATGGTAGAAACATGAAGATCATCTAGATCACTTATTTATAGGGTTTTGGGGGGAAAAAGCAGAAGGATATGTTACCTGCCAAGGTTACACAGGCAATAAGTAGCAGAGTCAAACCTAGAATCTGGGTATTTTGATATTAGGACTCTCTTATGTTCCACTTTCTTCCTCAATAAGAGTGGAGGCCTTTCATTTGAACACTCTAGCAGGAAGGAGGTTGCAGGTTTTAGGAAATACGTTGACTGTCCTATCTGGATTAGTTAAGAGTTGCACTGTTGCATTTAGGGGCCAGAAGCAGACAATGAATGTATCCTGAACAATAATGATTTTCTTACCTTCTAATGACTACTGTGGGTTGACTGAATTGTGTCCTCCAAAGTCCATATATTAGAAGCTTCATTCCCACTGTAACTGTTGAGGGTGGGAAATTCTATTATGGTAATTGAAAGGTGGGGCCTTGAAGAGGTGATTAGATTGGGAACCATGCAATAGAGAATGGATTAAAAATGGTGGTTATGGGCATGGTTCAGAGGGCTTTAAAAGGAGAGTGAATGAGGAGGTTAGTCTCTCTGTGCTCCACCATTTTCACAATGTGATACTCTGCCATCACTGTCACCACCACCAAGCCTCTCATAAGATGTGTTCCCTGGACTTTGGACCTCCCAGCCTCAGAAATTGTGAGCAATAAATTTTGTTTTCATTATAAATCACCCAGTTTCAAGTATTTTGTTTTAAGCAACAGAAACGGGCTAATACAAAGACCAAACTGTTCAAAAGGAATGTCCAAGAGTAATAATGTAAATGATGTAATCTACTTTGAGACATATATAATTTTTTAAGTTCATTTATCTAAAACAACCAAAAGACTTAGAAACTTAACCTTAGGTAGTAACATTGAGAAAACTGTCAATTATATTTGAAGTTTCTTAATTCTAATTCTTTCCTAAGAATTGTGAATCATCGCCTGCTAAAGATTTGGCAGGGAGTGGAAGGCTGCTTTCAAATGAGCTGTTAAATCATACAACTATACATTTCTACCAGAATTAAATATTTACAGAATTTCCAAAAGACTATATTCAAGAATAGAGCAGGATGAGGTGAGGTAAAATGGGGTGGAGGTTCTCAAAAGATTTCAATGTTTCTGGGAAACTGTTGACACTTTCATAGTTTGTTGTTTGCCATGACATTACGTAAACATTGGAAGAGACAACTAAAAAAATTAAAAATCAATAAAGACATTTCAAAACTCCCCAAAACTTAAAGTGTTCCTTTGCACTGCAGAAGAGATTCAGTTTTCAAAATTAGATATGTTACCCTATCTTGATTAGTGGAGAGAAACCATGTTGAAGACTATAATCCCGTGTGACAAAACAAATTTCAAAAGAGAATCATGGCTAACTTCACCCATAAGGTTAACATAGGAGAATGCTGAATTTCTTTGTTGGTCTCTCAGAAAAACTGAACTCTTTAGACAGAAAGTCCATCAGAAAAGGTAATGAATCCTTAATGACAATCAAACTAAGAAGGACCTTCACCCCAGAAATAAATTGTCTTGGTAGAGAAGCTACAGTGATGACAGTGCTTTGAAAACAGAATTCCCTCATCATGTGAAAGTATTTAAAGGAGGAACTATTCACTGCTGTAGAAAACCTCAAAAGAAATTCTGCCCCCCACTCCTAATAATAAGGAAAATGCTTCAAAGGGTGATAGGCAAAGACTGAAGCAATCTGCGTCTTGTTGGGAAAATTATCTTAAGCAAAAGGGTAGGGGAAGGGGAATGTGTTTATGTCAGTTTTGACATTAAAGAAAGATCATCCATCCTCCTTTCTCTAGGATTTTCCTTTTGGTCTTCTCATCGAACAAAACATTATTTGTTTTGGATGCATTCCATGCACTTTTTAAAAGAAAAGTCATGTGAAACCTGTATAAACAGAGTTGGCTTACCTCACCCCCAATACATTCCTTTGTTTTTGTTTGATGAGGTTGGATTTAGGCCTATCATCATTCCATTTCAAATAATATGAATTTTGCTTTTTAGGTATTAGCCTATTATTATCAAGAATACCTTATTTTTAGTGAATAGGTTAGCCCCTCAAAGAATTCTTGACTCCAGATAGCAAATAAATACAGGTATTACAACTAAAGCAGACAAGCTGAAATATAGCAGTTCTCGATTTTATTCAACCATCAGCTCACATTAATATGCAGATATAACTTAATACTTCTCATATAATGTGAAGTAAATCCAGAATATGCTCATTTACATTTCGAATATATGAGCAAATGTCCAGATTATTACTACTAGCTCCTTGGTGCTTGCTACCATCTACACTAGAAATGGATTTTTTTAGATTACAGTAAAAAGAATTACTTCCCCCCAACCCATAATGTAGCTTAATAAAGCTACCTCTACTTGCACTCATAAATGAATAGTCACACAGCTTTCCACAAGTAGTATTCTGTTGACAAATTTTAAATGTTTTACTCCAACTGCCTCCTGAGAAAAACTTTCTCAGTTCTTTATCCCAACCTCTGCCTCTCTTTTCAAAAATCTTTGAAACAAATTGTTAAAATTAGCACCAGATTACAAACAAGTTGAAGCCAATTCCATCTGTATCATGTCTAGAAAGTTTGGTCCTCATTCCTCTACTGTTTTTTTTAACAAGCATTGCTATATAGCTCCCATTTCCCCTAATCCTCCCCTGACCCCCAAATACAAATTAGAAACCTTGGTAATTTAACTACGTGACTCATCAGAAGAACATAGCATAAACTACCCATGAACAAGAATTTATTGAATTAAAAGGTAATTACAAATACTTCGTTATCTTCAAATGTAAAATAAGTTTGAGCATAATTAATCCCAATTGGGCTTGGGTGATAGTTTAATAATGATGATATACGAGTATATTCGACCGCAGTTTTGGTGGGACACGCTCGAGATGCAGATCCATATTTTTGTGTGTATACTAGTTCTCATACCTCTATAATTCTAATGCCATATTTCAAAATTTGTTCCTTTTGGTTTTCTAGCCAGAATCTGTTAACCTCACTGACCACAATTTACCTCAAGACAAATAATAAAACTCTTTACGAAGACCTCCTGCTAACAAGAATTGTTTGAAGCTAAGAGCCCCAATTCTTGCCAAATCATTCACTTGAATTCAAACTTCAAGTATAACTTTTATCTCATTTTAAAAATAATTTTCTATTCCCTCTCAAAAACCCATTTGGTTGCCATATAGTCTTCCAAAAGTTTTAGTAATCAATCAAATATATGCATGTAGTAGAAAATCAAACAGTATAAGATGCCTCATAATGAAATACTCCCTTTCAATCTGCTCCCCACCCCAGCCAACCACAATTAATAGATTTTCTGTTTAATTGTAAAACTATATATTTATGCTATCTCTTGATTCCTTCATTTTGAACCAGTGCTGTCCAATACAGTAATTACCAGCCAGTCACAATTTAAATTTAAATTAACTAAAACTAAATAAAATCACAGTTCCTCAGTCACACTAGCCATATTTAAAGTTTTCAACAATCACATGTAGCCTACCACACTGGTTAACACAGATGTATATACAGAACAAGTCCACCATGACTTCCACAGATACAGAACATTTACATCATTGGACAATGCTGTTTTAAACATTATGAACTGATTTCTTCTTATGAAATAGGAAGATTTAGTATTCAGGCCTACACTAATATCTCCTCCTTCCCCTTTCCAATTTATGATCATTATAGTATTTTTAACTCTTTTAAAACCTCATTTGGTAATGTGTGCCTCTTGTTTAGTTTGGTTATTGCCAACCAACTAAAATAGTGCCTGCTACATAAAAGGTGTTCCAGAGAACTATCTGATGCTAGAATGTAAGTTCAATAAAAGCAGGAAGTTTTTGTTCACCACGGTATTGCCAACCAACTAAAATAGTGCCTGCTACATAAAAGGTGTTCCAGAGAACTATCTGATGAGTGGTCATTGCTGGGTTGGCTGCAGGTGCCGGGGGGGCATGGCCGAGATTCTTGGTCTCCCACCTCCCCAGCTGTGGCAGCTTGGTGGTCATCACTGAGCTGGTTGTGCATGTTGGGGGGTGTGGCCAAGGCCCAAGGCCCCCACCCTCAGGACTGGTTGTGGGTGTTGGGGGGCATGGCTGAGACCCCCGACTCTCCCCCATTTCCGGTTTGGTAGCCCAGGGGACTTCTGGTCCTACTAAGTGTTATAGGTGTTCTTTGGTGAAATGAGACCTTTAGTAGTTAATATCAAACTTTGTCTCTGGTTGTGGGTACTTTGTTTTTTCTTTCAGTTCTGTGTTGGATTATTTGCTGTTCCCACCACTTAAACTCTGCACTGGAACTCATTTGTTGTTCTTTGCTTACTTCCTGTGGGGACCAGTACTTGAGCTCTGTGGTTGAACTAAATTGCTGCTTTGCTGCTAGTCCCCTAGGGAAGGCTTTTTGTGCAGCTCACGTTTTAATGGTTGACTTTATAGGTACTTCCAGCTCTTGTGAGATCTGGTATACCTGGGTTGTGTAGAAACTCTGGCCTGGGCCTGAATCTTTTCAGCAAACTGCACCCCCTACAGTTCAATATTCCTTACCAGTCTCCTCTGAGTGGCCCTACAATGATTGGGGGGCAGATCAGCTATCCTTGCTGTGCCCCAGTGTTCCCCCAGTGGACTCATCTCCCCCACCACCCCTGCTCCAAACACTTCCCATGGGACAGACCATGCTCCAGTCCCTTGTGATGACTCACCAGCCTCTAAGTGGCTCTTTTTTTTCAGTTGTCGTGGATCCTTGGTCCTATGTGGGTCCATGGGAAAACTATTAGTGGTATTGCTGGCCTGGGGGCCACCAAGGCCCTCTTCTCCCCTGCCACCTCCAAGCAACTTCATCCGAAGGGCACAGCTGCAGCTTTTGCCAGCTCCTGCTCCATGCGCTCAGCAGCTCCAGCCTGGAAGCAGCTGGGACTCGAAATGATTGGAGCCGTTCTTTCTTTCTCTCATTGTGGCTTCTTCCGCCTTCATGCACTCCATAGGTCTCTTCTCTTCCCCTGGGCTCTAGCAGCCCCAGCTTGGCTGTCGTGCTTTTTTATAGTTGTAAATTGGTTGATTTGTGGGAGAGAGTGACGCTGGGAACCATCTATTCTGCCATCTTGACCAGAAGTCCTGGTTTTTCTATTATTTTCTAAAATATCTCTGCTTTTTCTGAGGCAATTGTTCTTATTTTGGTTTTTTCTTTTAGCTTTTGATTTCCTTCTTATGCCTCTGGTGATCCTTGATTAACAGTTCACATTTAAGAATGGAGGCTTGAGTCAGTTATCCTAAGATTCTGATGTAGGTTTCCTCTGCTATCAGGTATAGTATAGATTTGTTTCCTCAGTAGATCTTACCTCTGAATAGAAAAGTTGCCTGGGAGCTCTGGGAACATTGTCATCATTCTCTGACAGACAAGGGTTTGTCCTGGGGTTCCCTGAATACCTGAATGAGGAATTGTAGTAGCCCCAGTTCTCCCAGACAGGCTGTTCAATGTCTTGAGAGCACTCTTCCAGGTTTTTTTTTCCCTATGTGTAACTGATGATCTGTCATTCTAAATATGAAAGTGAGGAAGATGTAAAAGTGATCTAGCTGCTCTTAAACTTTCAATTAACACCTTCTTGTCAGCAACCCCCCACCCCACACACACACACACAATTTTGCTCTTGCCAATTCTGAGCTCTGAGCCTCTTTGTAATTCTGCAGGGAATCTGCAACAACTCTTGTAAATATTTTGGACTGCAGTTTTCTTTAATCAGTCATATCCATTAATGCATTTCCACCCACTTTTTTTCCTTAAAAAAATTGTTTAAACGTCCTTGTCTGCTAAAGACCCCCTACCCCACTCCAGTTCTCTTTGCAATGGGATTCTTCTCCTTTTACTACTTTTCTTCCAACTCCTCTTTCTTCTTTTTCTTACTCTCATTTTAAAGGATACTCTTGGGACAGAGATGAAACAAACATGAATGCTCAGTCTATCATCTTGAGCAAAAAGCCAAGATTTCTTTTTAATAAACTGCAGATTTTAGTCTCTTGATTTTATATTTTATGTGAAGAGTCAACAGATTTTAGACATCATAATTTTTCCACTAACCACATTACACTATTATTATTTTTTTACCTTACTGATAAATATACCAAAGTCAATATAAGTTTTAGCAGCTTAAATAGGCTCAGATTTAATTCTGTGGCTAAAAACTGATTATGGGCTAACTGTATGAGATTAACACTTAATTTTATGACATGTGCAATGCCATCTGAGTTAGAACTGGCAAGTCAGAAGTCTCCTCACTGACGGTTCAGAGGAAGAAATTTCTGAAATCACTTTTTAAGACTGTTTGATACAGTCTGAAAATTAATTGTACTTCTGCCCTCCTGCCATTGCATTTGCAAGAACAAGTATCCCCCTATATGCTGATGGCATGATTTCATTACTGCAAATAAGCAATAGTCTCAAGAGGCAAACTATTCCAGTCAAGATAAAGGGGTTAACAGTAATTATGACAAAAAGAAAACCATTGGTTTTGGCAAACATTCTCTCATACTTCATTTAGCTTTAGGAAGCAGCACCTAAAATAAAAATAGTATTTAAAATACTTATCCTCAAAAGCAGGAAGTTTAGGATACATATAAAATTAGAATAAATATATAGACCCTAAAATATTATGAAGATAAGAAATGCTCATAAGTATTAAATGCAATGTATTATTCAGCATTAATTTTATTTTGGTTACTAGTTACTTTGCTTTTTCATTTACTTGTCAAATAAGCCAGTAGTTTTAAAAGGGGATGGCACTGCTGCCAGGGGCATTTTGGATAGTATGATTGGGTGCCACCTGAAGGCTTTTAAGCAGATCAGATTTGTGTTTTAGGAAGATGATTCTGGAAGCAGGCTGGAGGGTGAGAAATAAGAGGAAACATGAAAACAGGAATATCAGATGGAAGACTATATACTGGAGCAAGAACTGATGAAGCTCTAAATGAATACATGTGCAATTGGATTGGAGAGCAGGAGAAAGTATAGAGACAGTAAGAAAACAGAATTCACTGATTTTGGTGACTGTAATGCATGTGGGGAAATGAAGCAGAAGGACAGGATCAAATTATTACCAGGTTTCCAGCTTGTATGACCAGCTGGATCATGCTAGACATACATTATTGCAGGGAAAATAATAAAATCAGTTTCTTGTGGAACTTTTGTGGAGGCAGAGGGACATGTGGGCTCAGAGGGAAGACCTCAGCTAAAGATACAGATGTGAAAGTCATCAGAATATAAAAGACATTAAGGTCATGGATAAGCATATTTAGTAGGTGAACATAACAGCAGAGAAGAATCAGACAGGCATTTAAAAGTTGAGCTGAGGAATAAGAGTCACTGAAGAAAATAAAAGAGAGCATGTCAAGAAATAGGAAGAGGACAAGGGAACCAGGACAGAGTCCAATAAGGAGAAAAAACTGGTTAAGGCTGGAGGGCAGACGGCAGTGACATAATCTACAGAAAGGACAAATTAAATAAGATCTGAGAGGACACTGTTGAAGTCAACATTTAGTGTTAGGCTGAAAAGCACAGTGAAGTGGAGAGAGTGAGCAAAGACCACTCTTTTACAAAGCCTGGCAGGGAAGGAAGGTAAAATAGGTTGATGGGTACAGGGAGAACACAATGATGTTTGTGTTAAGAAATTTGGATTTTAGGTTTCCCTCCCACTCATCCCACCTTTCTCTGTTTTTCAAAGTGTTTAAAATGTTACAATATTACTTTCCTAATGGAATTTTTGCAATAAAATTCTTGATATGAAGATATTTAGACATGCTAAAAAATCTTAAGCATCACTCAATGCTCCTAAGGATATTGAACAGAAATCACTATATTTGAAGAAACACTAAAAGAATCTTTTTTATTTTTAGTTTATATTTAGGTTGTTTGTTGTTCCTAATATCTTATGTTCCACCAAATTGAGAGTCATGGGTATAATGCCTTAAATGACCATTGTAATCTGTTTTGCTTTTTGACACAAAGTATGTGCTCAATAAACATGGTTAAAGAAATGATCAGGAGCTTTAACTCTAGGTCAGGTTCTTATGTCAAACATGTTCACAGCACCCACTACTTTCTCTTCAAACCATGTATCTTGGTTTGTAATTACTCACTTATATGGATATTTTAAAATTAATGTTTACTTCTTTCACTAAGCACCACGAAATCATGATTGCTTTGTTTACTACTACATCTTCTACACCTAGCTTATGGAAATATCTCTTGAATGAATGAATGAATTAATTAAAGAAAACATCATAACATATTTCACTATTTACCAACAAAATTGGACTTAATTAAAAGAAAATAACTTTCTACTTAGAGTAGTCAAAATCAGAGACAGAAAGTAGGACAGTTGTTGCCAGGGGTTGGGGGGAGGAGGAATGGAGCATCATTATTTAGTGGATATAGAGTTTTGGTTTTACAAGATGAAAAAAGTTATGGAGTTAGAAGGTGATGATGGCTGCACAACAATGTGAATGTATTTCATACCACTGAACCGTAGATTTAAAAATGGTTAAGATGATGTTTTATGTTATATGTATTTCACCACAATAAAAAAAAAATATATGATGGTCATTTGCAAGCCAGGAAGAGAGTCCTCACCAGGAACTGAATCAGTTGGATCCTTGATCTAGGACTTACCAGCCTCCAGAAATGTGAGAAATAAATTTATTTTGTTTAAGAAAAAAAAGAATAAAATAAAAATTTAGTTTAGTTTGGATATGCCTATCACCGGGCCAACTGAAGAAATTTTTTTTTAAATAGGCAAAAAATTTCCACTATTTTGCTTTAGGTCAGTTTTTTGCAAATATCTAATTTAACATATGTTTATTTTTCCTGCCTATCAAAAATAGTGCATTTCTTCAAAAATAATTATTAATAATTTCAAATGTAGAAACCATGTAGCCTTATCACCCATAATAACTTCAGGAATTTGAATCTATTTAAGGACAATATAACTAAAGACTGTCAAGAACACTGAGGTATCCTTTGGGCAATGTGAACATCTGGTATCTATTCTCTTTGGAGATTAATAATGTAGTTGTAGTGAAGCATGCTTTATTAATTCCTTTGAACCCTGCACAGCATTTTTAAATGGTTCCAAACACACAAGATCCCTAATTGGTACAGATTTCATCCACAGTTTTCTTGCAATCTCAAAATATCTCAGAAACTCCTAAGTAGGAATTGACAGAGGCCAGCTTCCCTATTTCCATTTGTAGAGGCAGCTATTAATAATATTTTTTCAGGTTCAATAAAATTACTGAACTCAAACCATTTCAACCAAAAAACTAGAGAGGGAGATTTTATTTTCCCTGGCCTGAATACTGTCTCTTGCTACTTTAAATCACAGTTAATGTTTTAAAAAACATATATCTTACACATAAGTCAATTGCAGACCTTTAGCATCAAAGGATCTGAGCAACATCACATATAACAGCCTGACCTTTAGCCATAATTTCTAAATGCCATTAAAAAATGTCTCTCAAACTGGTTTTAAATTTAGTGTCGACCTAGTAACCTTGATCCAAAAACATTCAACTTTAGATGATTATTTTATTTTGCTTCCAAAAGCTCTTCAGTCCAATGAGGCATCCATTAGGAAGCTTCACAAGAAGTTTGGAGATGGTTAAAAATGTATTAGCTACATCAGGCAGGAAGACAGTGATTTGGATTGCTTGCTAAGTAAGTTATTTACTGTGCTTAACTGACCTCAAGAATACCAGGAAAGAAGACATAGGATGGAGAAATTCAAAGAAGTATACATTCTATCCTTAGCAACATGTACTCTAGACTAAAAATGAAATAATGTCTCATTCAACTGCAGTCCTAAATTAGGTGTATGCACTACAAAGCATCACTTGGAACTGTCAGACAAACTATTACTTATATTCTTTAGTTTGGTACCTATCAAAATTTTCAGAGTAATTCTTCTCTTATATGTATGTACCTGATGGAAATGTAAGATTACTTCTTCTAAGAGGCAGTCAAGGAACTTCTGATCAAGATGGCAGAATAGATGATACCCATCCTCACCCTCTCCCACAATCAACCAATTTACAACCATTAAAAAGCAATGACTGCCAAGATGGTGCTGCTAGAGCTCACAGGAAGAGGAAGAGAAACCTACAGAAGTCATGAAGGCAGGAGAAGCCACGATGAGAGAAAGGAAGGACTACAACAGTTTCAAGCTCTGACCACTTCAAGGCTGGCCCTGTTGAGTGCACAGAGCAAGAGCTGGCAAAAGTTGCAGCTGTGCCCTTCATATGAAGTTGTTTGGAGGCTGCAGGCAAGAAGAAGGCCTTGGTGGCCCTCAGGCCACAGGCCACTAACAGGATTCCAATGGACCCACAAAGGAGAGAGAGGCCACAAACAACTGAAAAAAGGAGCCTCTCAAAGGCCAGTGAGTCATTGCAAAGGACTGGCACATGGCCCATCCCAGGGGCAGTATTTACAGTGCAGAAGGTAAGGGAGATGGGTCCACCAGGGGAACACTGGGGCACAGCATGGACAGCTGATCTGCCCTCCAATCAGCACAGGCCCACTCAGTGGAGACTGGTCAGGAATATAAATCTGCAGGAGGTACAGTTTGCTGAAAAGACTCAGACCCAAACCACCAGAGTTTCCACACAACCCAGGTGTACCAGACCTCACAAGACCCAGAAGTGCTTATAAGGTCAACAATTAAAACCTCAACTGCACAAAAAAGCCTTCCCCAGGGAATCAGCAGCAAAGCAGCAATTTAGCTCAACCACAGCACTCAAGTGCTGGCTCCCACAGGAAGCTCCCCCCATCTTAGAAGTAAGAAAAAGACAACAAATTAGTTTCAGTGCAGAGTTCAAGTGGTGGGGGTAGCTAATAATCCAACACAGAATTGAAAGACAACACAAAAAACCTACACATCAGAGACAAAGTTCTGATATTAACCAGTAAAGGTCTAACACCAAAGAAACCTAGAAATACCAGAAGTGCCCTGGGCTCCCGAGCCAGTGTGGCGGCATCCGTCCAACATCCACATCCAGCCCAGTGATGACCATTGAGCCACCACTGGAAGCACCTCGGACTCCAGAGCTGGGGTGGTGGGGGCCAAAGGCCTCAGCCACACCTCCTGACATCTACATCCAGCCTAGTGATGACCACCAGACCACCACTGGAAGCACTCTGGGCTCCAAGCCAGGGTGTGGGGTGCTGAGGACCTCAACCATGCCACCCCAACATCCACATACAGTAGTTGTCAGTGACAACTACTGAGCCACCACTGGAAGTGCCCTGGACTCCCGAGCCAGGATAGTGTGGGGCTGAGGGCCTCAGCCACTCCCCCTGACATCCGCATCCAGCCCAGCCACAACTGAGCCACTGCTGGAAGCCCCCTGAGCTCCCCTGCTGGAATGAGGGGGGTGCCATGGGCCTTGACCACACCCCCCCTTCTACACCTTTCACCCTATTCTTCTCCCCCTTCCCTCTCCCCCTCCCCCCAACTGCTCCACAAGAACATCTTAGAATGTTAAATAATAATAATAATAATAATAAATTTTTAAAAATACAAATTAGAAAAAAAAGAGGCAGTTAAGTCTCCAAATTCTTTTACTTATCTAAATTTTCTCTTGACATTTTTCTCTAACTGAAATCTCTAAACTTCTGGATAGGCTTTAGATCTTTATTCAATTATATTCTTTTAAGTACTACAATCTGAAATAAAATATTTACTTGTTTTCATAAATCTTCTATGATCCTTCATTGGTCTACATCACCTTTTTGATGTATCAAAACTTAGTTCACCTACCACAATTTCAATTTCTGAAAACCCATCTTGAAAAAATATTTTGAAACAGAATGGATTGCTCAGAAAATCTATTAAGAAACAAATATTTCAGAACAAAATAATTGCTTAGCATTGTTTACATGACAAAAGATGTTTTGCCTTTGTAGCAGACACATGGCAAAGTTGAAGCAAAAAATCAAATACTGCACATTCCCTAACATATTAAAAATTTTAATAGATTACATCAAAAAGTCACAAACCAACCTACATCAAACCTACATACTCTGATAACCATCCCTTCTTTTTTTAAAATCCTTTAGGAAAATCTTTGCCAACATTCAACCACCCACAACTCTGCTCTACTTTTTCATATATTTATCACTTTCTAATACATTACAACTGTGTATGTTTTTTTATCTCCTGTCTGCATTTTCCCAACTAGAATGTAAGCTCCACAAGGACATAGATCATTGTTTTGTTCCTAATGTATTCCAACCTCCTAGAAGGGTACCCAATATTCAATAAATTTTAGTTAAATAATTTTCTATATACACTCCTGTTACCTCACAAATCTGGAATTTAAGGATAATGCTTGCTTTGATTTTAAAATACACACATACAAGTTTTTGTAATAGAATTAGTTACAGAATCTTCGGGTCACTTATTAATATTTATTGAAGATTTTGGCACCTGATGACAGTCTTTGTCTCAGCCTCAAACTCTTGTCTACATTCTAGGGGACCTCAGTGAAGGTAACCCACTTAATAACCCTCATATCAACAGCTCTTTGAGTTGCCTCCGAAAGCTGAAACTAAGTCCATCGAGCCAAAGTCCTGCATCAAAACCCATGGGTTCATGTGGCCCTTGCAATTTGAAAGTTTCAATGACTCTGATTCTGACCACTGACAAGCATAATGCATTAAAAATTAAATGCCATCACATGAAAATATTTGAATTTCAGATGGATAAATTTGTCTGAAGTTCTACGGTAGTGCACATATATTTTAATGTGGCACTAAACCTCCATGACAAAAAAAAAAAAAAAGAAAAATTGGGTGAAATCCCATAATGGTCCAAGCACATCCATAATATATTCCATGACCTAGAGGCTAACATACCATTCTATCAGTTGTGCAGTTATATTTAAATCCTACCCCACTAAAGTGTAAGGGATTAACAGCTGCAAGATGTGGCCACTTAGTACTGGGTAGGCACTAAATAAATACTTATTGAATTAGTGAGCCAAACTGGGGCTGAAGAAAATATTAACAAAAACTGTGAAAATGATATTACCTTTGATAAAGACTACCTCTCAAATATTTATTGTTCCTTATGTCACTAGACTAGAGTGTAGCATGTCATGGATTACTATCTCTTGGTAGATTGTCCTGGGTAACTATGAAATTTCTCTGATCTATTCTAGTTTGAGTAGCAAAACATTTTGGAAGCCTTGGTCAGCATCGATAAACATAAAGCACTTTAGCACTACTGCTGCATTGTATGGTCTTTTGATATTTGGCTTCCTTTTAGTGTAAAAATAATTACAAAAGTCTCAGCCATGTATTATTAAATAGTAACCAAAATTATGGTCTTAAATGTTAGGTAAAAATTAATTTTAATTACATTTCCTATATTAGAAAACTCCCATAGGGAAAATTTTTACCAAGGTGTGGTGACATATAAAAGATTTTTTTGAATCATCTACTTTGACTTTAGGTATAAACCAAGAGCCAGTATGATAGTTCTTTGATCTTTAACAGTTTTTATTTTTATGAATTTTCATTGTAATGTCTCTCCTGCACAAATAATTTCCTCAATTAATCTCAAATTTTTGTTCAGTTTCTGGTATTGCCCTTGGTTTCTGGCCTCCAAGATATCTTAATGTTAGTTCTTTTTAAATGCCTTCTTCCATAACTCTTGTTGCTTTTTAAAAATGTCATACATACATTCATTAACCATATATAAATACAAAAATGTGAATATATCATACATACTTTAAGTACAACCTTTTCTTCCCTTTTTTTCTTGGTCCCTTTCCCCATCCCATAGAAAACCTGTTAACAACCTAGTAAAGGATCCACTACATTTTTGTGCATGTTTTTATAGCCATAAAGAATCATAAGTATCTACATACACATAAATGTAAATGTTCTAGTAGCTGCATAGTATTCCACTGTGCAACCCTCTGCCAAATGGCAGGAATGACTCTGTTTCCAGTTGTGTTCCCTCTATAAAATATACTGTAATAACATCCTTGCACACATGCTCTTACATCTGGTGGAGTTTTTCTTCCTATGGGATAGATTCGTAGAAATAGGATTGCTAGACTAAAGGATAAATGTATTTTTGCATGTAATAGATATTTCTAGTTGGATTGCCAGAGCAAATACCCATACCTTCATCAACAACAGGTGATGCAGCTTTTAAAAATTTTCAGTAATTTGTTGCCAGTAATTCATTTAAACAAAATTTGTATCTTATTGACTACCTGTAAGGTAGACAGCTCTGAATGTTTGTTGGCTATCTGAATTTGCTCTTCTGGAAATTGCATCTTCATATTCTTTGCCTTTTTTACTACTGGTTGTTGTCGTAGTTGTTGTTTTCCTCTCAACTGGTAACAGTTCATTGTACATTGTAGAAATTAATTGTAGGTCTCTGCATTAAAATTACTTTTCTATATCTAGTCTATATAGAATATTCTACACAGAATTCTATAGCATTCTACAGAATTCTATATAAAAGAATACTCTTTAAAATTCATGGAAAAATAGAATTAAAAGATAATATGAATCTTCCCATGAACTTTTTGAAGTACCTTCATAGAATTATTATTTTATACCTATTGTTTCTATATCTGACCTTGTTTATGATTTTTCAGACAAATATGTCTATCCCTTTCCTTTGCAGTTTCTGGGTTACCAGCCTTGGGTAAGAAGAGCTGCACTTAGATTTAATTCATCTCAGTCTTCCCTGGTTTTACTATCATAACTTTTCCTAGAATAAAGTCATTTTTCATTATTCAACCTTTCTAAGTAGAATATATTAAGCAAAAAAAGTATCAAATTTGGAGTTTAATTGAAGCACACACACATACAACTAAGGTCAAATCTCAGCTCTACCACTTGCTATTTGTGAAATCTCTGAAAAGCAATTTAACCTCACTGAGCCTCAGTTTCTTCTTCTATAATATAAATTTTTTTAAAAATCTACTTCCAGGGATTATTGAAAAATGGATTAATTATCTGGACTCTCCCCAGAAAAATTCAGCTCTACCACTTGCTATTTGTGAAATCTCTGAAAAGCAATTTAACCTCACTGAGCCTCAGTTTCTTCTTCTATAATATAAATTTTTTAAAAAATCTACTTCCAGGGATTATTGAAAAATGGATTAATTATCTGGACTCTCCCCAGAAAAAAAATAATCCAAATACATACACCAAAACTTCAGGGTTCACAGATCCTGGGTTACTAACTCTGGCCTTTATCTTTCATTGCTATTTTGATAAATTCCTTTCTTGTCAGAAGTTAATGGCAAGATCTTTACCTTTCAGAATAAGGAGAATTGCCTGGAAGTCCATCAACACTTTCCTAGAAAATTTCACAAAGAAAAGTAAGCATCTCAAAGAGCAAAGATTCTCCACTACTGAGGATTTTCAAAAGACTATACCAAAGTCTTCAAAAAGAATCAGGGAAATGATAAAGCTTCTCCTCGCAGACCAGGTGGCCCAGAAAGCCTGAGATGCCACATCTAGCTAGGCATCAAAACTATATAATGAGTGGATCATTTGTTGTTGAGCTGCAGTGTGTGGAGTCAAGAGAGAATCTTGGAGAGAAGCAAAATCAAAAACCTAAAAGCAGACTCTGAGGAAGAATGTAGTGTCGATGGAGACTTAAAGATCTTTCTCAGCAGAAATCAAGTGAAATAAAATGAGTTTTTGAAAAGGAAAAGAATATTTTTTCAGTCCCGAAAACTAGGAAAACTGTCGATGTCATACTATAATCTTTGAGAAGTACCATTAGTGAAGCAGAAGGGTGACAAAATTCAGAAACACCCATGTGGCAGTCCCTAGGTCTGTGGGCTGTGATGTGAGGAGATGGAGATTCTGCACACAATCAGTAGAGAGAAGAGAGACATTAGAAGAACTACTGAAATTTGACATTAGAAAATTCTGGTGAGAGACTTGGAAAAAAATTGGAGGTGTTATTGTTCTCACTGAAAAACAAAGGCAGGGCAAAATGGAGAGAGAAAAAATAAAAGGGAATCACTCTTCCCAGACTTGAAAAACAATGGAATTAAATTTCTAATTTAATTTCACACTCAATTTCTAATCCACACCTGCAGGACCTTTGCATCAAAGCACACAAAGGGTCCACTCTGAAGTAGGAGAACAGTTTACAATTCAAAGATGTTTGCCCAGTCCTACATCCTGAAATATTTCCCCTGTGTTTTCTTTTAGGATTTTTATAGTTACAGGTTAAAACTTTAATCCATTTTGAGTTGATTTTTGTACATGGCAAGAGGTAAAAATCTAGTTTCATTCTTCTGTATATGGATGTCCAGTTTTCCCAGCACCATTTATTGAAGAAGCAGTCTTTTACTCAATGTATGTTCTTGTTTCCTTTGTCAAAGATCAGTTGGCTGTAATTATGTGGGTTGATTTCTGAGTTCTATATTCTGTTTCATTGGTCAGAATGTCTGTTTTTATGCCAGTATCATGCTTTTTTTGATTATTATAGCTTTGTAGTATAGTTTGAAGTCAGGGTGTGTTATGCCTCTGGCTTTATTTATTTATTTAATTATTTATTGCTCAGGATTTCTTTGCTATTGGGGGTATTTTGTTGTTCCTTATGAACGTTAGGATTGTTTTCGTATTTCTGTGAAGAATGTCATTGTTATTTTGGTGGGGACTGCAATGAGCTTGTAGATTGCTTTGGGTAGTATGGACATTTTTATAACATTAATTCTTCTAATCCAAGAGCATGGAATGTCTTTGCAACTTTTTGTGTCCTCTTTAATTTCTTTCAGCAGTGATTTGTAGTTCTCATTGTAGAGATCTTTCATCTCCTTGGTTATATTGATTCCTAGGTATTTTACTTTTTTGGTGAATATTATAAATGTGCTTGCTTTCTTGATTTCTTTTTCTGCTAGTTCATTATTGGAATATAAAAATACTACTGCTTTTTGTGTGTTGATTTTGTATCCTTCGACTTTACCGAAATTGTTTATTAGCTCTAAGAGTTTTTTGGCAGTCTTTCAGTTTTTCTCTATATAGGATATCATTTTCAAACAGGGACAGTTTGACTTCATCTTTTCCAATCTAGATGCCCTTTATTTCTTTCTCTTGCCTGATTGCTCCAGGTAATACTTCCAATACTATGTTAACTAGGAGTGGTGAGAGTGGGCATCGTTGTCTTGTTCCTGAAAGTTTTTCCCCATTCAGGATGATATTGGCAGTGGGTTTGTCATATATGGCTTTTATTGCATTGAGATAATTTCCTTCTATACATAGTTTGCTGAGAGCCTTTATCATGAAGGGATGTTTAATTCTGTCAAATGCTTTTGCTGTGTCTATTGAGGTAATCATATGGATTTTGGCCTTGATTTTGTTGACATAGTGTATCATATTTATTGACTTGCATATGTTGAACCATCCGTGAATCCCTGGGATGAAACCCACTTTGTCATGGTATATAATTTTTTTTGATGTGTTGCTGTATTCTGATCACTGATATTTTGTTGAAGATTTTTGCATCTATGGTTCGTGAGAGATGTTGGCCTGCAGTTTTCTTTTTTGTTGTATCTTTGTCTGGTTTTGGTATCAGGGTGATGCTGGCCTCATAGAATGAGTTTTTTGGAATAGTTTGAAGAGAATTGGTATTAATTCCTCTTTAAAGATTTGGTAGAATTCAGCAGTAAAGCTATCTGGTCCTGGGCTTTTCTTTGTTGGAAGACTGCTAATTATTGGTCCACCCTCATTGCTTGTTATTGATCTGTTCAGGTTTTCTATGTCTTCATGGTTTGGTCTTGGTAATTTGCATATGTCCAGAAATTTATCCATTTCCTCCGAATTTTCAAATTTATTGGCATATAGTTGTTTATAATAGTCTCTAATGATTTTTTGTATTTCTGTGGTATCAGTTGTAATGTCTCCTCTTTCATTTCTGATTTTTGTTATTTGGGTCTTCACTCACTCTTCTTTTTTAAGTTAGCCTTGCTAATGGCTTGTCTATTTTGTTATTTTCTCAAAAAACCAACTTTTCATATTGTTGATCTTTAGTATTGTTTTTTGGGTCTCTATTTCATTTAGTTCTGATCTTAATTATTTCTTTTTGTCTACTAATTTTGAGGTTGGATTGTTCTTGTTTTTCTAATTTTTTAAGCTGTGGCTTTAGGCTATTTACTTAAAATCTTTTGAATAAGACCCCAAAAGCTCGGGCAACAAAAGAAAAAATAAACATATGAGATTATATCAAACTAAAAAGCTTCTGCACTGCGAAAGAAACAATTAACAGAGTGAAAAGACAACCTAAAAAATGGGAGGAAAATATTTACAAACTACAATCGAACAAGGGATTACTATCCAGAATACACAAAGAACTCAAACAATTCAACAGTAAGAAAACAAGTAGCCCATTAAAAAATGGGCAAAGGAGCTGAATAGACATTTATCAAAGGGAAATACACAAATGGTCAACAGACACATGAAAAAATGCTCACCATTACTCAGTATAGGGAAATGCAAATCAAAACCACATGGAGGGACTCAAGATGGCGACAGGTCAGGAGCGGCCGTGCCAGGAGACAGCGCGACCCTGAGAAGTGTACGCTGTGATACCAGAGTACTATTTGCATTTCCAAGAGCAACAAAAAACGAATAAATCTTTGAACAACTAACCTACAACGACGAAAAAGCAACTACAGTTTCGAGGTTTTTGGGCCGTCACAAAAGAAGATTCCTGAGAACGCCCAAGCCGCGCTACGGGATCGAGCGAGCAGCCCGAGACAACAAAGGCCAAGTAAGTCAGCAGAGACGACACAGAAACAGAGTGGAAGGCGCTGGACCGGCCCAACTCTGTGAGCTCTGTGAGTCACCCCCAGTCCAGCCCCACTTGTGGGGCAAAGCCCGTCTGGCTTCCGCCCGCCTGGCTCCCGCCTACCACACCAGGCTAGTTGCCGGCAACAGCACTGTCTCCATTTTCTCGGGTGGGGGCAGAGATGGCCCCTTAGATTGGCGCGGCTCCTCACTGAGACAGA